>NC_134496.1:58185672-58438172 GCF_040206685.1 Ascaphus truei | reverse complement strand
GGGGGGGGGGGAACGGGGACATGAGGGGGCATCCCCCGCTCCCATCACCATAACTGCGGGCAGCAGGAGCACCGGGGAGGGGAGGGAGGTGGAGGAAGGCACAGATAATACTTACTGTGTCCTCCATCCTCCATGGGAAAAAAATGGCCGCTCGTTGGGGGCTGGCTCATATAGAGCCTGGCCGCGCGCCCACAAAGCCTGGGAGCGCGCGCCAATCATCTGTCAGGTAGGGGGAGTTTTTTTTTTTCTTCAGCCAGCGCGAGCAGGGAAATTTCAGCGCGAGCAGGGAAAATTTAAAAAACAAAACACGTGTGCTGCTTGGGCCAATAGTTACTCGCCCGGGGGTTAAATCCACCCGCCCCGGGCGAGTAAATGTATAGGATTGTCGAACACTGTATATATATATACACAGTGGTCACACAAAAAAATCTACTCGCCACCTAGTACCAAACGTGTGCTGCTTGGGCCAATATTTACTCGCCCGGGGGTTAAATCCACTCGCCCGGGGCGAGCAAATGTATAGGTTTGTCGAACACTGTATATATATATATATTTTGTTTCTTTTATTTTTATTTTATTTTTTTATGATGAAGCCACTGTACAAAGGAATGTGTGAAGGGTGGGTATGTGGCCAGGATGGCTTAACCCCTTAATTACCTTTGCGGTTAGTACCCGATAAGGTGATTAAGGGGTTCATTGATATGTGAATGTCATTGCAATGTATTGGCTATGTATTATTTTGGCAACGGACCACAAGGATGATGCTGGCGACGGGGCCTTCTTATTGATGAGGTCAGTAGAATTTTCTTTATTTTACTATGCTAGTTAATGTGTTTAATAATGGCCAAATAATCTATTATCCCTATCTGGATAATAGTTATTTGGCACATTATTGTACTGTATGTGTTGGGGTGGGGGGAGGGGGTATTGGCCCCAAGGGTATGTGGTAGGCCTCCCTTGTGGGTAGTGGGTGAGGGTGGTTAGGCATCACGGGGTGGGGGGGTAGTGTGGGAGGGTATGTAGGCCTCCCGAGTGGTGGGTGAGGGTGGGTTAACCCCTTAATGACTGTAGCGGTTAATAACTGCTATGGTGATTAAGGGGTTAGGGGACATTACATTGGATGTTTTTATTCTTGTGTATGTTTTGCAGAAGCGGATGGGGCATTAGCAGGATGAAGATGAGGATGGCCTTCATCGTGGCAGCCGGACATGGGTGAGTGCTATATGTATTTAATGTATTTATTGTTCTGTATGTATTTTAAATGGACACATGCACTATTATCCATTTGTGGATAATAGTCATTGTGCCCATTACTATACTGTATGTTAGGGGGGTATAGGTGTTGTTGGTGTGATATATATATATATATATATATATATTTCTTTAGTTAGTGTGGGGCTGTTGTGTGTGTTTTCTTTTTATTGTGGGTAGCGGGGGTGGGTGAAGGGGGTATTAGCCCCAACGGTGGTTTGTTTAGGGCTTGCGGGTGGGTAGCGGGAGAGTTTAACCCCTTCATGACCGTAGCGGTATTAACTGCTACGGTCGTGAAGGGGTTAAGCGCACCCGCAACCCCCCGCAAGCCCTAAATAAACAACTAGGGCCAAATACCCCCTTCACCCACCCCCGCTACCCACAATAAACCTGGCACGGCTGTTTAACCCCTTCATTGCCTTAGCGGTTAGCCGCTAAGGTAATGAAGTGGCCTTTAAATGCATTTTTCCTGCCTTGGATGCATGCCGGGGGGGTCCGGTGCTGGTATTAATGGTGTCAGCTCCGGAGACCCCCGGCATCAATCCCAGCCAGGAAAAAGGCCAGAATTTTTTCTAAGTGCCGATCCGCCGCTCATCAGCAGCCTCTCACCATCAACTTGCCAACTTTTTCTTACGTGGCTGATTCGCCATAAAAACGCCATTCTAGAGTGGCGAATAGCACCGCTAAGCTACTCGCCACTACTAGAATACAGCGTGGCGGAAAATGTGTCTATTTTAGGCAGAAAGTGCCTTCTCGTCTAGCCACTGGCAGGGGGAAAAAAACCGCCAACAAAACTCGCGTTTTTTTTTATTCTCGCCATTTTCTCGCCCCTTACTGAATAGGGATAGGCTTTTTGGGCGGGAAATGGGCGAGAAGTGCCTTTCCGCGGGTTACTGCGTGTTGCCCTAAGGGTTAATTAACCTGTATTGATACATTTCTATCTTATTTTATTTTGTTCTAAAATATACTTGAGACAACGCACCGGAGAACATCTTTTCTTCTTGGCTTTGCATGTAATGGAGTTGCTGTTGTAGTTTTGTAGAAAGGGTGATGTGAGATGCAGAATCAAGGCAAATAAAATACATTCTATGGCATTGCTTATTTATTTATTTATATTTATAAAATGTTTTACCAGGAAGTAATGCATTGGGAGTTACCTCTCGTTTTGTCCTGGGCATAGAGTTAAAATTACAAATAATACATGGTTACAAATACATAATTACATTAAATGAGCAAAGTTATACATTATATACAAGACATTGCATGCACAGTTAAACATAATATACAGTCATGAAAAATACAGGTCTTAAAATAAGGTAAATACAACCTCAGATGAACAACAACACATGACATTACATTGTCATGATTTATTTAACAAAAATAAAGGCAAAATGGAGAAGCCATGTGTGAAAAACGAAGTATACCGTATGATTCAATAGCTTGTAGAACCACCTTTAGCAGCAATAACTTGAAGTAATCGTTTTCTGTATGACTTTATCAGTCTCTCACATCGTTGTGGAGGAATTTTGGCCCACTCTTCTTTACAACGTTGCTTCAGTTCATTGAGGTTTGCGGGCATTTGTTTATGCACAGCTCTCTTAAGATCCCGCCACAGCATTTCAATCGGGTTAAGGACTGGACTTTGACTGGGCCATTGCAACACCTTGATTCATTTCTTTTTCAGCCATTCTGTTGTAGATTTGCTGGTGTGCTTGGGATCGTTGTCCTGTTGCATGACCCAATTTCGGCCAACCTTTAGCTGTCGGACAAATGGCCTCACATTTGACTCTAGAATACTTTGGTATACAGAGGAGTTCATGGTCGACTCAATGACTGCAAGGTTCCCAGGTCCTGTGGGTGCAAAACAAGCCTAAATCATCACCCCTCCACCACCGTGCTTGACAATTGGTATGAGGTGTTTGTGCTGATATGCTGTGTTTTGTTTTCACCAAACGAGGCGCTGTGCATTATTTTTATTACATTATTTAACTATTCACCACCCGCCCGCTCCCCCGCTTGCTCCCCCGAAACCGGCCCGCTTCCAGTTTTGGGGTGCACGGTAAGAGAAGGAGGAACGGCCGGATACTTCTTTGAGCCTTGGGACCATGAACAATCTTTTGGAGTCAGATCTCAGATGATAAGTGCTGCATGTGGTAGGGGTGAGGAGCTTGTTCAGATGGGTAGCTTGCCCAGAAAGTATTTGAAGGCAAGACAGGAAAGGTGAACTTTGCGCCTAGAGTCAAGTGATGAGCAATCTAGTTCTTTGAGCATTTCGCAGTGATGTGTGTTGTAGTTGCATTGGAGAGCAAAACGGCATTCAACGGCTTATTGTCCTTGTATAGAAAGTGAAAGTGACATAAGATCCAGCTAGGAGGACCATAGGTTTCCATTGCTCGGTTCCCCAATGCGGCGCTATGTGATAAACACTATAGTCCAGTACGAAGGAAAGGAGTGTTATTAGATTGTAATCTCCTCGGAGCAGGGACTCCTCTTCCTAAATGTTACGTTTATGTCTGAAGCACTTATTCCCATGACCCTTTATTTATATTATTTGTTATTTATATGATTGTCATGTGTATTACTACTGTGAAGCGCTATGTACATTAATGGCGCTATATAAATAAAGACATACAAAACAATTATGAAATGACGAGGAAGTACAAGAAGAATATAGCTGCAATGGAATTTTGCCTCAATACCCATTTGATGTAATACTGAAATAATCCAGAAGGTGGCACCGGACGTTAGTAGGAATACCCACTGATCTGCAGGGAAAGCCAGGAAGGAATTCCCAAGCACGATTGATGTCTAGAGCTAAGATGTCACCTTTTGGAGAAAAAGAAAACGAATATTCTTATTTAATCAAGAAACAGCAAAATCCGAGTCTGGCAATCTTCAATGCCAGAAATAACTGTGATAATCTGGGATGGGTTACAGGCAGCAAGTAGTTTACTTTTTATAATCTTTAACAGTTTACAATTTTTACCTCATCACTTTATTTGTTGCATTTAATTTAGTAGATATGAATACTGCAGAAATTAACAGTGGTGCAGTGTTTAACATCACTGTATAAATGTACCCAGCCTCATTGTTCGTCCAGATAATGCAACATATATGGTTATAACTCGAATATCAGAGTTTCCATATGATTCAATGCCAGTGATAATGAAGAATGTGAACATACAGTATTCCACCAGAGGGAACAACAAACATCTGTACATCTGTATTTACCTGTAACATTTCTTGTAGGGGCCGAAAAGTATTTAGAACTTTTTTTTAAAAAAAAACATGAAAAGATGAGAATGAATAGTGGACGCTACTAAAAGAACAAAAAGAGCAAAGCACTAACTTCCATTCGGGTGAGAGAGGGTAACATAATTGTTACAATGAAATAGGAGAAGAGGTTTAGGGATCAGTAAATGTTTGGAGAGGAGGAAATAGTCTATGAAAGTGTAACGCGTAGCGCACAACAAACGAGGCGCGACCGCTGGGCTGAGGTAGGGATTTGTATGGAACGCCGACCACAACCGCGAGGGCGCGTCTGCAGTGTAGGATAGTCTTGCAGGCAAGATCAGGGTAATAGAAGACAGCGTAAATGAGGTACTTGCCGGGTCTTGGAGTATAGAGTAGCGGATCGTTGGGGTACGTAGCCAGAGTCAGGATTGGAGAGCGTAGCATAGTCGTAGAGCCAAAGCCAGGGTCAGTGCAGGAGAGAGCAGCGTCATTGTGGTCCAATGCCAGGGTCAGTGCAGGAGAGAGCAGCGTCATTGTGGTCCAATGCCAGGGTCAGTGCAGGAGAGAGCAGCGTCATTGTGGTCCAATGCCAGGGTCAGTGCAGTTCAGAGCTCGTGCGCCGCGCGCGTAACCCGCACATTACATTAGCGACCCGGTCGTGCGCCAGTCGCACGCATCACGACACCCGCATCAGTAAGGGGGCGGAGACCGGAGGCGGGACCAGATACGAGGGGGAAGGAGCGTGTGTGGCTGCGGCGCTGCCTCCCGCTGTCATCAGAGAGGGGGCGGAGTCGGGTAACGGAGGGTTGGGGGAATGCGTAACGCGCATGCATCGCACGTCACTTGCCAGAGTGATAGTACACCCTAGACTTGGGGATCGATAGGGACCCCGCGTCGTCCACGAGAACCAGTACTGGAGTGCGTGGTAGGATTGCTTCTGAAGCCTGAAGGACCGGTGAGGGTTAAGGGGACAGAACCGCCGGAATGGCGAATTCTCACAGAAAGATAGACATGCATAAGGTAGTGTGTGTGTGTCCGGCCCCTTTACCCCTACCCTTTGTGAGAATTGGTCGCTACTGGTATGACTCCTGGTGCTGTGCATACATGTGAGGTAACAGAAGGACTGTGAGTGGCTCCGCAATGGTGTGGGGATAATCAGAATAGGCTTTCAGGGTACCTTATTCGTAGTTAGCAGTGCCTCCAGTCAGCGAAGATCCTGTGTCTGTAGGATGGTCCATGCTGACACTGCTTTTATCAATAGGCAGTGAATCACACACCTGGATGGTTCAATTGATGTTTATTGCATATACTGATTATACAGCAGTCCTCATTCCCTAAAGGTTACCTCAAGACTTGAGGCCTATCCAGGTTCCCTTCTGGTGCTCCTCCTGTATCCCCTTGTGGGATACAGGGTAGCTGTTGTCACTCCACAGGGGGAGGAAGAGACAAAGAGACACCCTGATTTCTGGGAGAGTGCCAGTATATATACCCTGGGGTTGGGCTTGTAACCCTGCCCCATAACAGGGCAGGTCTTATACTGATAGGCATCATACATTTGCATATGACCCAACCAGTATCCTCCCCCAGGCTAACACTCTCAGGCTGTTGCTAGGCCGCCCCTGGATACAGTAAATATACCCAGGGCTGCAATAGCACACTAGGCCCTCATGAGATATCCTAACCCCTCAAGTGCCTGACCATAGCAGGGCTTATACTGTTAGGGCCCACGGGGAGTAGTAGCACCCTGTTTAGAAAAAACACCTGTGTTAATGTCCCTCACATGTGTGCAAATTAAGGTGCCGGGACTGTACTTACTTTTTGTGAGATTTTAGAGCTCTATAACCAGTCAGAATTGCAGCCCATGTCAAGTAGCTCTTTTAAGTAGCAAGCATAGTGGAGTTTAAAAGGGATTTCAAAAGGAGTGAACAAGTGGACAACACCTACTGACCCTGATTCCTGGATTTAATCTACGTTGGAAAGGAGGATATTATCTACTCCAGACTGCACATCTCAGCAGTTTACTATTGCTCTGATGCCACCTTTACTATTTATATTTGCTATGAACTCACTTATTTTCAAATTATATACTTCTTTCTACCAGCCTTGTTACTCCAACTCTATTCATATATCTCCATCTCTCCTTCCTTCACATGAACTCCTTTCTTACCTGCGCCCTCTGACACCATACAGCTATTTTCCCTGCACTAAAACACACCCCTACAAATCATCCTCACACATTCTCTTTCTTTCCATGCTTCTCTTCCTTGCTTCTGGGGATATCTCTCCCAAGCCTGGTCCCTGCTTTTTTTCTACTTGCGCTCGTTCTCGCCTTCCACATCCAACTTCTACTCCTTCTGGTGTAAACCCCCCCAACCTCATACTCATCCCCTGCCACCCTCGAACCTCGCTCCCTTTCTCCTGTGCCCTTTGGAATGCTCGCTCCCTCTCTAACAAGTTCCTCTCTGTGCATGACTTCTTTCTCTCTCACTCCCTGCTTCTCTTTGCTATAACTGAGACCTGGCTCACTCAATCTGACGCTGCTCTGGAAGCTGCCCTCTCCTACGGTGGCCTTTCTCCCACACTCCGCGCCTTGATGGCAGGGGTGGAGGCAGAGGGGCTCCTCCTCTCCTCTCTCTGCCATTACCGAGCCCTTCCTATTCCTCCCTCTCTTACTTTTCCCTCCTTTGAGGCTCACTGTCCAGATCTTCTCTCCTCTCCCTGTCCACGTGGCTGTCATCTGTCGCCCACCTACCTCTACTCATCCCCCTTCTGCCTTTCTCTCTCACTTTGATTCCTGGTCGCGCGCGTCGCCCTTATGGGCACGCGCGGACTCAGGCTTCCGTTTCATGGCACCAGGAGCCTGATCCCGCCTCCTCCATTGCGGCGCACGCATCGGCGTGCTTTCCTGCCCCTGCTCCACCAGGTCCGCCCCCCAGGCTCTTCTCCCCTATCAGGGCTTCCCTGGGACCGCACCTCCGCTCCTCCATTTCCCCAGATAGGTCCCAGCGCACTATTTAGTCTGCCCTCACCATTACCACAGTGCTCTGCATAGCTTCTGTACCTTGGTGCTGTCTGCTTCTGCTTGGCTTTCTTGTGTTTCAGTCCCTGTTCCTGTCCCTGGATTCTCTGCTGACCTCCCTGGATTTTGACCTTGGCTTTGGACTTCGATCACGCTGCTCTCTGGACCCCCTTGGATTTGGCTTTGGACTCTCTACCTCGCTGTCTTCTATATCCCTTGGACTCGGCAAACAGACCCCTACTACGCTGCTCTCTCCTCTCCATGACCCAGGCTTACGGACACTCTACCACGCTGCTCTCCCTACACCTTGACCATTGGCTTACGGACTTACCCTTCTACGCTTGATTTTGCAAGTACTGAACTCTTTCTATTTTTGTTCCCTGTACCAGCTATGCTACTTCCACACTCCGGCCGCGCCCCTGTTTACTGTTAGGTGTGTGGTATTTCTCCTTTCCACCTCAGTCCCGGGGTCTTGTCTGGCTTGTGGGCAGGCCGAGCGTTACATTATGCAGAGCCCATCAGACCCAGACCCCCCTGAGGTGGAATATACCCTAACCACTATCTCCAAACACTTTACCTTTTTGGACAACCAGGTTACCGCTCTTAACCAACAGGTTGCTACCTTAACCTCTGAGGTCCCCCAGGTTAATGTCTCCAGTTCCGTTATCCCTCCCACTGTCTCCCGTGAAGGAACAAGCTCTTCGGAGTTGCGAATCCCTACGCCTAGTAAATACGCTGGAGACCCGCTTGCATGCCGTGGATTTTTTAATCAGTGCGAGATACAATTCGAACTGTCACCTTCTCGCTTCCCCACGGACCGAACCAAGTTAGCTTATGTTTTCTCCCTTCTCACCGGGGACGCCTTGGCCTGGGCTTCACCAATCTGGGAGCTAAAACCTGAACTCACTTACAGCTTCCCCAACTTTAAGAGAGAATTTCGTTTAGTCTTTGATACTCCTGGACGTAGTGATATGGCTGCTTCCTCCTTGCTCCACATTTCGCAGGGTCGGAGATCTGTGGCACGATACGCTCTGGAATTCCGGACAATCGCAGCTGAGACTGACTGGAACGATGGGGCACTTTCCGCGGCTTTCTGGCAGGGACTTTCGGAATCCTTAAAGGATGAACTGGTGGCTCGTGAGACCATCCTCATTGGAGACCTTAATCGCTATGTGCATCAGGGTGGATCAACGACTTCTGGAAAGGCGGGATGAACGTCAACGTCCTCGTACTTCTGTTTCTATGCCTTCTGCTTCCAGGTATCCTGCTCCTGCTTTACCGGCATTGGACGCTCCTGAACCCATGCAACTGGGCAGCCATCAACTTTCTTCTACGGAGCGACTACGTCGGAGGAACGAGGGCCTGTGCTTCTATTGCGGATCTCCTGGGCACATCTTGCCGCGTTGTCCCCTGAGGCCGGGAAACGCCAACACCCAGTGAGGTATGAGGGGATCTCACTGGGTACCATCTCTTCTTTCCTCTCTCCTGCAAAGGATCTCCCTAAGCGCATTTTACTTCCTGTCCTCCTTAAGTACGCCAGCATTCAAATCCCTGCCCTGGCCTTCCTCGATTCTGGATCAGGAGGGAACATCATGAATCATGTTTTGCTATCCAGTACAACATTCCTCTCCAGGAAAAGGCCATTCCGGTCGGGATGGAGGCTATCGATGGTCGACCTCTTCAGCCAGCCTTTATTTCCTTGGAGATACTTCCCATTGCACTTTCTATGAAGGATGGACATTTGGAACTAATTTCTTTTGATGTCATCCATTCCCCTTTGGTTCAACTCATTCTGGGCTTACCATGGCTACAACTTCCCAATCCCATTATCGATTGGACTGCCGAGTTTCCCGTTCAATGGAGATCACCCCATGTGGAATTGCCTCCTCCGTCCGCTGCGGTATTGGCCGTCTTGGAAACCTTCCCCAAGCATGACGCCACCCTACCGGAGGTTTATTCAGAGTTCCTGGACGTCTTCAGTAAGACCAAATCCGAGGAGCTTCCCAATCATCGCCCTTTCGATTGCCCGATTGACATAATTTCGGGTGCCCCTTTTTCCAAAGCCAGATCATATCCACTATCTTTGCCTGAGACGGAGGCCATGACCGAATATATCGCAGAGAACCTTCAAAAAGGCTTTATCCGGAAATCCACCTCTCCCGCCAGAGCAGGATTCTTTTTTGTAAAAAAGAAAGATGGGACGCTTCGCCCGTGCATCGATTTCCGTGGCCTAAATAAGATTACCATCAAGAATCGCTACCCTTTGCCTCTTATCCCCGAGCTCTTCGATAGGTTGCAAGGCTCGATGATCTTTTCTAAATTTGATTTACGGGGGGCTTATAACCTGATTCGCATCCGCAGTGGCGACGAGTGGAAGACCGCGTTCACCATGCGCAGTGGTCACTATGAGTACCTGGTGATGCCATTTGGGTTGTGCAATGCCCCTGCAGTTTTCCAAGACTTTATGAATGAGGTTTTTTGTGATTGTGACAGGGTGAAGTCAACCCCTATCAGTTATGCCTGGGAAACATATGTCTGAGTGCTTCATCCAGCACTCAGAAGGTTAACTCAGGAGGAAGCTAGGTAATCAGGTTGTAAGCTGACACCTGATAACCAGCAAGGTATAAAATGATGTTGTTACTGGCAGTAGCTGGCTGCCTTAGACCAGAGAACTCTGCTAGGTGAGCTGCTAGCCAGAAGGATACATCCAAAGTAAGAATTGTTAATTTGTTTTACTGACTGCTAAAATATACACTTATGGTTTGGTAAATGGTTTAGCCAGCCAGCCTGCTAGATAGGCCTGGAGTGTTAGTCAGTTCTCCCAATGTGGAGCAGGTTTTGTTTGGTTTAAAGGGACAGTGAACCCATATGTTATGTTATGTTGTGGAGAAATAAAGCCACTGAACGTTTTCATTATCCTGAAACTACACGTGTCGACTGTTCCCTGACCTCGGCTACAGGCCGTCCTGCCACAGGTGGTGTCAGAAGTGGGATTTCGGACGGCCCCTGTATCTGAAGAGCCACACAAAAAAAAATGGAGAACATTTTTTCTCAGTTCCTTGAGCAACAGCTGCAGCTAGCAGAGAAACAAGCTGAGCAACAGGCCAAGCAAATAGAATGGCAGGCCAAGCAAGCTGAGCGACAAGTCTAGCAAGATGAGCAACAGGCCCGGCGGGAGGAAAAGCTACTCCAACTGCTAGTCGAAGGCCCAGCCCCAGTCAGACCAGAGATTCCAAATAACCCACCGGTGCTGCTGCCTAAAATGAAGCCAACCGAAGACCCAGAGGCATTTCTCCTCACTTTTGAAAGGGTAGCCATGGCCCACGGCTGGACAGTTGATCGCTGGGTAACTACTCTGGCTCCACTCCTCATAGGAGAAGCTCAGGCAGCCTACCAGGCTCTTCCAGCAGACGAGGCCATGGACTATCGGCAACTAAAGGCTGCTATTCTGGATCGCCTAGGCCTCACTCCAGAGACCTACCGGCAGCGGTTTCGGACAGTCAAATATACAAACAGAGACAGACCCCAGGTCGTAGCCCACCACTTAGTAGACTTATGTACCAGGTGGATACAACCGGAGAAGCATACCAAGGCAGAGATCCTTGAACAGTTTGTGCTCGAGCAGTTCATACAGATACTGCCCCCCTCCTCCCGCTCCTGAGTAAAAAGACACGCTGCATTTTCCCTGGATTCAGCGGTCCGCTTGGTGGAAACCTTCCTTGGCGACGACACCCAGCAGGATAGCTGGGAACGGTTCGTGCAAACACCAGTTGCTTCCGGTGATGCCAGAGGCAGGAGAGCAGACAATCGAGGGGTCTACAACCCGCCAGCTCGGGAGATCCAGTCAACCCGATCGGAAGACCCTTTCCCATCTCGGAGGGTTCCTGGTACAAACTCCCGCAGAGACGCCCGTCCCTGGTCCGAGGCCATTGGATCACTCAAGGGAGGCCGCCACCCACAGTATTCCCCGAGAACCTGGACTCCCGTCACCCATCCGGTGGAGAGGATACCACCACCAACCAGAAGGGAGGATCCCATCCAACAGCGGAGAAGTCCAAACACCGAACCCCGTCGAGAGCTTCCACTGACGACCGAGTTTGCGGATTCAGGAGATGATGAGATGGACTGTTCATATGGCAGAACCACTGCCACAGCTTCTCTCCGAGGGGACCACAATCTGTGGTTAGTCCCAGCATCTCTGGAGGGGAAAATAGTTAAAGCCATGCTGGACTCGGGATCTGGAAAAACCCTGATCCTAGAGGGCCTAATTCCAAGCAACAGACTATCCTATGATTCTCCTTGGAATATCGAGTGTATCCATGGGGATACAAAGAGATACCCGACGGCGAACATTCTACTGCGTATCAAGGATCAAGAGGCTAGCCTACTAGTGGGAGTTGCTCCCTGGCTACCTGCTCCTGTTCTACTTGGCCGAGACTGGCCCTACTTCGAAACATTGTTGGCCCCTACTCCTACGGAGCCTACTTCTCTGGTACCGGAGAAGCCCGGAGACTTGTTTCCTTTTTCCCCAGAGATTTTCCCCCGTAGACACCACGTCCCAAAGACACGTAAACAGAAACGTGCGGAAAAAGAGGACTGGTTAAGAAAGGCTGGGACTCTTGGTAACATTAGTCAGCCCAAAGGACTGCAGTTCATGGCCGGAGATGACCAGGGTGGGGAACAGATAGATACGGGAATTTTGCCAGACCTGGATCTTCCTGACTTCCGTCAGAGGCAGAGGGAAGACCCAGCTCTGGCTAGACAATATGAGAAGGTGGTACAGGTCAACAACAAGATAATGGATGAACAAAGTGTAAGAGTGTTTCCACATTTTGAACTGTTGAATGACATCCTATATCGTGTGAATAAGGTTACACAAACAGGGGAGGTCATTCGACAGATGCTAGTCCCTAAAGGGTTGATTAAAACAGTGTTCACCCTAGCCCATACTTTCCCATGGGGTGGTCATTTGGGCAGAGATAAGACCACGGACCGCATCTCGTCCCGGTTTTACTGGCCAGGCATACATGGTGACATCATGAAACTATGTGAGACATGTCCTGAATGCCAGTTAACTAGCCAAAAAGGACAGAAGCTGGCTCCCTTGGTCCCTCTGCCCTTGGTAGCCGTCCCATTCGAGAGAATTGGGGTAGATCTGGTCGGACCTTAAGAACCCTCTGCGAAGGGACATAAATTTATACTCGTTGTTGTAGATTATGCCACCAGATATCCTGAGGCCTTCCCTCTGAGATCAGCCACTGCAAACAGGTTGCTCACAGGCTGTTAGAACTGTTCTCTATGGTAGGACTTCCCCAAGTAATGTTAACTGACCAGAGAACAAATTTCATGGCAAAGTTAATGCAGGATGTCCTGAAGTTATTGGAGGTAAAATCCGTCCGGACCTCAGTCTACCATCCTCAGACTGATGGATTAGTAGAGAGGTTTAACCGTACTTTAAAAACCATGCTTAGGAAGTTTGTGGACACTGAAAAGCGAACTTGGGATGAACTTCTCCCTTTCCTGTTGTTTGCAGTACGAGAAGTTCCCCAATCATCCACAGGCTTCTCCCCGTTTGAGCTCCTATATGGACGCCAACCTCGGGGTATTCTCGACCTACTGAAGGAATCCTGGGAGGAGGAGCCCTCCCCCTCCAAGAATACCCTTCAGTATGTCATAGACCTTAGAAACCGCCTAGACATGATAGGTCATTTTGCTAAGGAAAACCTCAAATCTGCGCAAGAACGTCTAGAGAGGCAGTATAACCAAAATGCCCGCTTGAGGGTCTTCCAACCTGGGGACCAAGTGATGCTACTACTACCGACATCAGAGAGTAAACTCCTTGCGAAGTGGCAGGGTCCTTTCCAAGTTCTCCGCTGCACCGGGGAGGTGAACTATGAGATCTCTCAACCAGGGTCCAGGAAGGGTAATCAAATCTACCACGTAAACCTCCTGAAAACCTGGAAAACGATGAGATCGCTGTTCATCCACCCTCGGGAAGGAGAGACGAATTTGGATCCACAGCTTCCAAAGGGTAGTACGTACAATGACCATCAGGTTCCCATGGGAGGGCAGTTAACAACGGAACAAAGGTCAGACCTACTAGAATTATGTGACCAGTTCCCAGATGATTTTTCTGAGCTGCCAGGGCAGACTGATTTAGTGTCCCATAGGATTGAGACAGAACCTGGCGTAAAAGTACGGTCCTGTCCCTATAGATTGCTAGAGGGCCGAAAAGACCTGGTAGAGAGGGAGATAATAGACATGTTGGAATTGGGCGTGATCGAGGAGTCCCACAGCGAATGGTGCAGCCCTATAGTGTTGGTCCCTAAACCAGATAGGAAGGTGAGGTTTTGCGTGGATCTACGAAAGGTAAATGCTGTATCCAGATTTGATGCATACCCAATGCCTAGGGTGGAGGAATTGCTTGACTCTCTTGGTAAAGCAGAGTATATCTCCACCCTAGATCTCACGAAAGGATATTGGCAGATACCTCTAGCGGAAGAATCCAAATGCAAAACTGCCTTCGCCACCCCTCTCGGTTTATACCAATTCGTCACTATGCCATTTGGGTTACATGGGGCTCCAGCCACGTTCCAAAGGTTAATGGACAAGGTACTACGACCCCATAGGACATATGCCGCGGCCTACTTGGATGACATTGTCATCTATAGCAGACACTGGCAGTCTCATATAAAAAGGTTAAGGGCAGTCCTAACGTCCTTAAGAGAAGCAGGGCTCACTGCAAATCCAAAAAAATGTGCCCTTGGTAAATCCACTACAAAATACTTGGGCTATGCCGTTGGGGGAGGGATAGTAAGGCCACTAGCTAGCAAGGTGGCCGCCATAAAGGAAGTCCCCACCCCACAGACAAAGACACAGGTCCGCTCCCTTTTGGGGTTAGCAGGGTATTACAGGCGATTTATCCCCAATTTTTCAGAAATTTCTGCACCTCTAACAGATCTGACAAAAAAGAGTGCCCCGACCCAAGTTAAATGGTCTTGGGAGTGCCAAGACGCCTTTGACATGCTAAAAACGTGCCTGTCAGAGGGCCCCACTCTTCAGAGCCCAGATTTTAAAGAGCCCTTCATCATCCAGACGGATGCCTCAGAGGTAGGACTGGGAGCAGTGCTGTCCCAGCAATTTGATGGTGTTGAACACCCCATACTGTTCATCAGCCGGAAGCTGTTCCCAAGGGAAGTGAGGTATTCCGTCATTGAGAAGGAGTGCCTCGCTGTAAAATGGGCAATTGAGGCCTTGAGACATTATGTCTCCGGAGTACACTTCACCCTGGTCACTGACCATTTGCCTTGAAATGGTTAAACACCATGAAGGACACAAACTCAAGGTTGACCAGGTGGTATATGGCCCTCCAACCCTTCTCTTTTGATATACAGCATAGACCTGGAAAGGACCATGGAAATGCCGATTATTTGTCAAGAGAAGGAGTGGAGAGTCGGGCTTCAGCCGTGTGGGACCCTAGCCAACACAAACAGGGGATGTATGTGACAGGGTGAAGTCAACCCCTATCAGTTATGCCTGGGAAACATATGTCTGAGTGCTTCATCCAGCACTCAGAAGATTAACTCAGGAGGAAGCTAGGTAATCAGGATGTAAGCTGACACCTGATAACCAGCAAGGTATAAAATGATGTTGTTACTGGCAGTAGCTGGCTGCCTTAGACCAGAGAACTCTGCTAGGTGAGCTGCTAGCCAGAAGGATACAACCAAAGTAAGAATTGTTAATTTGTTTTACTGACTGCTAAATATACACTTACGGTTTGGTAAATGGTTTAGCCAGCCAGGCCTGGAGTGTTAGTCAGTTCTCCCAATGTGGAGCAGGTTTTGTTTGGTTTAAAGGGACAGTGTACCCGCATGTTATGTTATGTTGTGGAGAAATAAAGCCACTGAATGTTTTCATTATCCTGAAACTACACGTGTGGACTGTTCCCTGACCTCGGCTACAGGCCGTCCTGCCACAGTGATCTATTGAATTCTTTTGTGATTATCTACTTGGATGATATCCTCATCTTTTCCAAGACCCTCGAGGAACACATTCTCCATACCAAGATGGTGCTCTCTCATCTACGGGCCAACAAGCTGTATGCCAAGATGGAAAAGTGTGTCTTTCATCAATCCTCAACCACTTTCCTGTGATACATTGTCTCGGACCAGGGGTTCACCATGGATCCGGAGAAGCTCAATTCTATACTCGAATGGCCACAACCCAACTCCTTGAAGGCGATTCAGCGTTTCCTTGGCTTCGCAAATTATTATAGGAAATTCATTGCTGGTTTTTCTACTTTGGTAGCACCCATTACGGCCCTTACCAAGAAAAGGGCCGATCCTTCCTCTTGGCCACTGGAGGCCAGTCGTGCCTTTGAAGCTCTTAAAAGAACCTTTGTCTCGGCCCCCATTCTGCGACATCCCGTCCCCACCCTCCCCTTTACCTTGGAAGTTGACGCTTCTGACGTGGGAGCCGGTGCGGTTCTCTCTCAAAGAATCACCCCTGAAGATAAATTCCACCCCTGTGGATTTTTTTCCAAAAAAATTTCTTCAGCAGAAAGAAATTACGACGTGGGGAATAGGGAGTTGTTGGCCATCAAGATGGCATTACAAGAATGGAGACATCTTCTAGAAGGAACCAAGGAACCCCTTCTGATCCTCACGGACCACAAAAATCTTTCTTACATTGAGGGTGCCCTAACCCCGTCAGGCCCGTTGGGCGTTGTTCTTCTCAAGGTTTAACTTCATCATCTCTTATATTTCTGGGACAAAGAATATCAAAGCTGATGCATTGTCTCGTCAGTTCATCACTGAGGAGGGGTCACAGGACGTCCCAGAGAGTATTCTGTCCCCCCGATTTGTTTATCTCTGCCACTTCCTTTGACATACTGGATAAAATTTTGGAGTCTCAAGCACAGGTCCCCGAAGGACTAGAGGTCCCTGATGGACGTCTTTACGCACCCCCACGTTTTCATCTTAAAATTCTTGAATGGGGTCACTCCTCCAGATCTGACGGCCTTTCCGGCTTTAAGAAGACCACGGATCTGATTCGGCAAACTTTTTGTTGGCCCAATATGGTAAAGGACATTAGAGCTTTCACCTCCTCTTGCCCAGTCTGCGCCCAAAATAAATCAGTCCGTCAAAAGCCTTCTGGTCTACTACAACCTCTCCCTGGCCCAGACCGTCCTTGGAGTCACATTGCCATAGACTTCATCATGGATCTTCCCCCTTCTAATGGTATGACTACTATTCTAGTGGTCATTGACAGATTCTCCAAGCAAGCTCATTTTGTTCCCCTCAAGGGTCTACCCAATTCTAGTACTTTGGCTGATATATTTGTAAAATAAATTTTCCGTATTCATGGCGTTCCGTTGTCCATTGTCTTGGACCGTGGTGCTCAATTTGTTTCTAAATTCTGGCGTGCATTTTCCCAGAGGCTGGGAATTACTCTTCTTTTTTCCTCAGGCTATCACCCCCAAACGAATGGGCAGACTGAACGCATGAACCAGTCCCTCGAACAGTATTTGCGTTGTTTTTCTTCCGATTCTCAGGATAATTGGGCAGAGTTACTTCCTTGGGCGGAATTTGCGATTAACTCTCTCAAGAATGAGTCCACTCAAGAATCACCGTTTTTTGTAAACTATGGATTTCATCCTACCCGCCTACCTATGCATTCATCCAGGTCCGGAGTTCCTGCAGCAGATGATAGGGTAACCACCTTACAGGGGTCATGGAGGAGGATTCAAATTGATTTACAGGAATCCGTCCTAAGACAGAAGAGACAAGCAGATAGGCTTCGTCGGGAGGCTCACAAGTTCATACCTGGAGAGAAGGTCTGGCTTTCTTCAAAAAACATTCAACTGAAGGCCCCAACCCCTAAACTGTCTCCCAGGTTTCTGGGCCCTTTCTCTATTCTGAGACAAGTTAATCCTGTGGCCTATCAGCTTCGGTTGCCTCCCTCCATGAAGATTTCACCCGTCTTCCATGTCTCACTGTTGAAACCGTTCATCCAAGGCACACAATTTGCTCATCCTTCACTTCGGCCTCCTCCCGCCATTGTACCAGGACAACAGGAATTTGAAATTCAGTCCATCATTGACTCTCGCATCTCCAGGGGCAAACTCCAGTTTTTGGTCCACTGGAAAGAATACGGACCTCAGGATCGTTCTTGGGTCTCGCATGCTGATCTTCACGCTCCGTCTCTACTCAAACGATTCCACTAAAAATTTCCCCTCAGACCTTGGATGGATCGTCCGGAGTCTGACCCTCGAGGGGGAGTACTGTAAGGACCCGCGCAGCGGGGACTCCCGCTATCGGCGCTCCCTTACCTCTCTTCCTCACTGCCTCTGGTCCCGGCGGCGTTCCCCGGCCCTCGGCGTCTCCCCCGCGGCTGTTCACACACTTCCAGGGCGCGCATGGACCCAGGCTTCCGTTTCATGGTGCCAGGAGCCTGATCCCACCTCCTCCAATGCGGCGCGTGCATCGGCGTGCTTTCCTGCCCCTGCTCCACCAGGTCTGCCCCCCCAAGCTCCTCTCCCCTATCAGGGCTTCCCTGTGACCGCACCTCCGCTCCTCCCTTTCCCCTGATAGGTCCCAGCGCACTATTTAGTCTGCCCTCACCATTACCACAGTGCTCTGCATAGCTTCTGTACCTTGGTGCTGTCTGCTTCTGCTTGGCTTTCTTGTGTTTTCTGTCCCTGTTCCTGTCCCTGGATTCTCTGCTGAACTCCCTGGATTTTGACCTTGGCTTTGGACTTCGATCACGCAGCTATCTGGACCCCCTTGGATTTGGCTTTGGACTCTCTACCTCGCTGTCTTCTATATCCCTTGGACTCGGCAAGCAGACCCCTACTACGCTGCTCTCTCCTCTCCACGACCCAGGCTTACGGACACTCTACCACGCTGCTCTCCCTACACCTTTACCATTGGCTTACGGACTTACCCTTCTACGCTGGATTTGGCAAGTACTGAACTCTTTCTTTTTTTGTTCCCTGGACTAGCTACGCTACTTCCACACTCCGGCCGCGCCCCCGTTTACTGTTAGGTGTGTTATATTTCTCCTTTCCACCTCAGTCCCGGGGTCTCGTCTGGCTTGTGGGCAGGCCGAGCATTACAAAAGCTCTATCCTGGATCTCCTCCCACCTCTCCCATCGTACTTTCTCTCTTTTGCAAACACCTCCTACTCTATCGATCTCTCTATGGGGGTACCCCAGGGCTTTCTCCTGGGACCTCTTCTCTCTTCTCTTTACACACTTTCTCTAGGTGACCTAATAACATCTCTTGGGTTTAAATATCACCTCTATGCTGACGACACACACATTTACATTTCAACCCATGACCTTACACCTGCTGTACAGACCAAAGTTTCTGAATATCTCTGTGATATCATCCTGGATGGCCCTCCGCCGACTTAAACTTAACATTGCAAAAACAGATCTCCTTATACTGCCTCCCAAACCTGGCCCTACTACCTCCTTCCACATTACTGTTGGAAGTACCATCATTCACCCAGTTGCCCAAATACGCTGCCTAGTGGTCACAGTCTACTCCTCTCTCACATTCTCCCCTCACATTCAAAACGTATCTAAAACCTGTTGCTTTTTCCTCTGCAATATTGCAAAGATACACCCTTTCCTCTGTTACTCGACTGCTAAAACTCTGACTCAGGCCTTCATTCTCTCCCATCTCGATTACTGTAACCTCCTGCTGTCCGGCCTTCCTGCCTCTCACCTGTCTCCCCTACAATCTATCCTTACCTTAACGCTGCTGCCAGAAGCACTCTACTCTTTCCTAAATATGTCTCAGCGTCTCCCCTGCTGAAATCATTGTTCTGGCTTCCAATCAAATCCCGTATCACACACTCAATTCTCTTCACTTTTAAAGCTTTACACTCTTCTGCCCCTCCTTACATCTCAGCCCTAATTTCTCGCTATGCACCATCCTGACTCTTGCGTTCTGCTCAAGCATGTCTTCTCACTACCCCCTTTGTATCTAAAGCCCTCTCCCACATTAAACCTCTTGTCACTGACTGCCCCACACCTCTGGAATGCCCTTCCCTTCAATACAGAACTAGCACCATCTCTATCAACCTTTAAGACCCACCATAAGCCACACTTGCTTAAAGAAGCATGAGTAGCACCGTGACTAATTCTATACACGATACATAACGCTTGGCTCTCTGCAGACACACTTACCAGAATGCCCTCCTACTATCTCTGTACGTTCTCCCTACCAAATAGATTGTAAGCTCTTCGGAGCAGGGACTCCTCTTCTACAATGTTACTTTTATGTCTGAAGCACTTTTTCCCATGATCTGTTATTTGTATTATTTGTTATTTATACAGTATAAGGTAGGAGAACATAGTTCAGTAATAGTGCTCTAAGAACCTTAGATGTTGCACATGTAATAATGCATTGGTTTCTTGATTGAAGAGCGGTAATAGGCTGGGTTAAGGTGTATGAATGAGTAGTGAGGTATATATGGGTGAGCGTATATGTCTGTGACCTGAATAAAATGTCCTGGTGAGTGTGGGTAATGGAGATATATGAGCCCCACCCCCTCACTGCCAATGTGGACTGGGTCTGACAAACGACTAATAACACCTATAAAGATACCTCAAAGTACCAATAAAGTACCAACTCACGTGACCATGCCCATAATGCCTTCCAAGATGCGTGCTTCTGCAGGTTGAGTAAAGGTAAGGTAGCCACGAATGCAGGGATGCAGCGCACAGCAAAGGAACAGGATTCCACGGGACAGCAGCTGTATGGCGCTTCGTCAGGCGTGAAACGCGTAAGAGACAGAGGTTTTTTCACTATACCGCTGCTGTCCCGTGGAATCCTGTTCCTTTGCTGTGCACTGCATCCATGCATTCGTGGCTACCTTACCTTTGTTATTTATATGATTGTCACCTATATTACTGCTGTGAAGCGCTATGTACATTAATGGCGCTATACAAATAAAGACATACATACATACACACATATATATTGTGTGTTATCTGTGTTTAGTGTTGTGTACAGTAAAGATTAGTTATATACTTTGTGGTGTATTGCTTACTACTGTTGTATTGGTTCCTGTGACGGGTTATCCCACCAACGCTGGGATCCGTCATAGGCAGGGCTGCCAACAGGGGGGGACAAAGGGTACTGGCGTCCCGGCCTCGTGGGTAAGGGGGGCCTGGCCGCCCGGGCCCCCTGTACGGCCAGGCGCCAGTTAATGAAATATTTTTTTTAAAAATAAATAAATGGCGATGATTCCCCGCGGTCCGTGCGCACATGCGCAGGGCAAGCAGGACCCGCTCCCCCACCCTGCTCCCAAAGTGGGACGGAGGGGGAAATACCAGCTCCACAGCTCCTCCTGTGGCCCACTTCCTCCCCCCCCCGCTCCCAACGTGGGACGGAGGGGGAAATACCAGCTCCACAGCTCCTCCTCCGGCCCACTTCCTCCCCCCCTACTCCCAACGTGGGATGGAGGGGGAAGTACCAGCTCCTCCTGCAGCCCGCTTCCATCCACGGCCAGCTTCCCGCGTGCCCCACGAGCTCACCTCCCGCGTGCCCCCCGAGCCCACCTCCCGCGCGCCCCCAGAGTCCACCTGTGCCCCCCCCCAGCCCACCTCCCATCCTGGGCAGCTGCCGCGGGGATATCGGGGGCAGGAGGGGGAAGCGTCCGGCGGCAAGCTGCACCCACCCGGTCAAGGTAAGTCACCCCACCCAGTCACCCACTGTCACTGTCACCCACCCAGTCACTACCACCCACTGTCACTCACCCACCCAGTCACTGAAGGTCACCCACCGAGTCACTGACAGTCACCCACCCAGTCACTGACTGTCACCCACCCAGTCACTGACTGTCACACACCTAGTCACTGTCACCCAGTCACTGTCACCCACCCACCCAGTCACTCTCTCCCACCCAGTCACTGTCTAAGTCACTGTCACCCAGTCACTGTCTCCCACCCAGTCACTGTCACCCTGTCACCCAGTCACTGTCTCCCACCCACCCAGTCACTGTCTCCCACCCACCCATGTACTCCGACAGAGCTGCTTCCTTCGTTCTGCCACCACGGTAATGGCACTTGGAATCTTGGAAACTTGGTATCTTACGAAGTCTTTGATGAATCTTACAGAACTTTGATTAATCTGATTCCCGGTGGGCTTCAGAACCCTATACCTAACTAGTGCAGCCAATCTCTCTATGGGAATAACTTTTCCCACCTATCCCGGAGTTGCCAATACTTCACAAATCTGGCAGAGGGGGCTTCTCATTCTACTAAGGGCATGCGTGAACGTAGCACCTTTGCTTCTTAGCATATGAGACCCAGCCCCTCTACCTGGCGACAGTAAGTCCGGGCTGGCCACCATTTGCCAAACTGCCTGGACTTTACACTAGGATGGGGGTACAAATCTGGCAGAGGGGGCTTCTCATTCTACTAAGGGCATGCGTGAACGTAGCACCTTTGCTTCTTAGCATATGAGACCCAGCCCCTCTACCTGGCGACAGTAAGTCCGGGCTGGCCACCATTTGCCAAACTGCCTGGACTTTACACTAGGATGGGGGTACTTGAGGAACCCCTCCCCAACTAACATCTTGGGGACACTGAGCCCTTTCAACTCCGGACTTTTACAGACATTGTGGCATCAAGCCAGCGGGGTGCCTTAGAAGTCCAGAGCTGCATTTCCTCAGCTTATTTACAGTGAATCACTACACGCATACTAAGTGGGGTACTACAATAAATGAGTGTTTCCCTGTTACCGGTGTTCTGAATGAAAGCCCAGATATTCCTATCATGTTTAATACACTATTTGAGGGGGACTTTCAGTCATCAATTTTTATAAACTGCTATAAAAAATTGAGTTATGGTTGTTTTACATGTTTCTCCCTGAACTATGCGCACAGCAAGTTTCAGAGCGCTAGGAACTTCCTAACAAAAGTTAGCAAACAGCCGCTTTTATTATTTAAGCCCTGGACTTAGAAACATTTTTACTCTCGCCACCTTATACCTGGTGGGAGAGACTCCGAACCCCTACACTGGGTTCTGGGGGTTTGGGCATATACCGGGGGACCCTGGAATGTGATTTCCCCCTGCCCAGTCTTACTGTTCTGGTCTGTGCTGAAGCAGGGAGATCTGGTGGTGAGCCGCTAACTGCTTCCCAGGGAGGATTTTGTCTGGTGGTCTGTCTTCATGTCTCCAGGAATCTGGTAGGATTCCTGGGTACATGTTTCGGGGTAACCAGCAAGTCTGGCCCCCTTCTACCCAAACACACCCTCAAAACATTTTACCGTAACATCATCTGTGAAACTCACGCCCTGCGAATCTCCGCTGGTTGGCACCCCTGGAACAGTAACACACACACATACATCTTTATTAAAATACAGCGCACATGCCATCACTGGGTTGCAGAGCTGACACTTCAAACTCCCCAATATGGCTCAGGGGCACCCAGCCTGGCATAATACCTTTATTATTGGTCTGGGTACCCCCTCACCGTCACAATCTGCCAATAGCATCCTTACGGTATTGAGGTACCACAGACCCGTTGAGTGTGGAAGACATCATGGGTAAGCCTGCCAAAGTGGCGCCCCGTACCAAGCGAGCTATGACTCCCCCCATAACCCATTTTGGTGAGTTTGAACCTAAAACTTTGTATTGTGTTGTGCCTGTTTTCTCCGGTTGAAATACACTTGTTTTATTTGACGCCTCCATTCTTTCTGGTTGAGTGTAATTGTACAGAAGAATTGACAATGCATTTGATCCAAGACATGCTATTAAAGAGCGTTGGGGTTCCTTACAATACATCTGATGTCAAAGGCGCTACTTGAGAGGGTCGGGGTTCCTTACAACGCATCTGATCCCAGACGCACTATTAGAAAGGGTTGCGGTTCAGCAGAATTTCACAATATAGTTATAAGGTTCCTTTAAAAAAAATGGGGGTGAAAAACTGTGAGTTAACGCAAAGACCATAGGAAAACAAAGAGCAATTTGTGCAGAGAAATAGCAAGGACACATGCACTCACATAAGGGGTTAAAGAAGTGGCTTGTAGTAATGAACAAACCTTTGACCTGCCAGAAAAGCACTTATCAGAGGATTACATTATTATCACAAAAGAAAAATGCCATTGCCTTGCACAACTGCACTGTCATACTTGTCCTTTCACCTTTCTGGATGAGAATGTGCCAGTGAGCGGAATTATACAATGGTTAACCTTAGAATTGTAAGTAATATATTATGGAGCTGTGAACCCATCAAGTACTCAAAGGGCTGGCAGCGCATTGTGTTGATATGTTTTGCATTGAGCAAGAGAAAAGGTTGCTGTAGGAAGTAGGAGGTAAAGTTTTAAGTTGCAGAATAGCTACATAACTTCTGCAAGTTTATTGAAGGTTGAGATACCTTTTTATAGACCACCATGATTTTTCAGGATTTACTTGAACACGAGACTTCAAGATCTCACACGTCTACTCTTCATAGGATTTGGAACTATTGAAAATGCACAACATCTGTGGTACTTACTCAGGCTCCCCAAACGGCAAGCCTATCACTAATAATGTATCAATCTCAAGCACACTATATTCATTTTTTCTTCATATTTTGTTTGCATGATATTAAAGCAGCAATCCCTGTCAGATATCTAAATGAATTGAAGTCATACCATGTTAGTACCTTGCTCCCTGTCGTATCCGTTGTGGTGGTCTCCCTCTTCCATCCCTCCTGGAGCAGTCAACGGACTCGCCGGCCATATAGCAGTTCAAATGGTCAGAAGCCGGTTGACTCATGCGGCTGTATGTGAACAGTAGGTGCAGCAGGTGTACTTCCCAGTCTCTACCTTTGGCCTCCACAAAAGCACAAAGCTTTTGTTTCAGGGCTCCATTGAATTGTTTGCACAGTTCGTTGGTTTGAGGATGGTATGGGGCCATGCAGAAAAGGGTAACCCCGCACGCAGCCTAGAAACTTTGGAGCAGCCCACTTATGCACATTTGCTCCCTGGTCAGTCAGGATCTCTGTAGGGAAACCTACCCTAGTAAAAATAATGATCAGTGCCTATGCCACCATCCGGGTGTCAATGGAGGGAAGAGCCACCGCCTCTGGGTACCTGGTCGTAAAGTACACGACCGTTGAATTATACCTTTTCCCCCGACCTACTGGGGATCATCAGGGGCCCGATGATGTCCGCTACCACCTACTGGAATGGTTCCCTGATTACCAGTAGAACTAAGGGGAGCCTACGTATGATCGCCTTGCCACCCTACTTGCTGGCAGGTATCACAGTTGCAGCAGAATGCTGATGCCTCCCGTGATACCCCCATGCAGTATAAATTCTGGGTCATATAAACTACTTGAACTAGTGGCCACCAGGGGTGGGTCAGCCTGGTCTGGGTCAGTCTGGTTCTCATACGGGTAATGCCCTGGTGATCAGCTACTGGGATTGCGTGTGCTAACCACACCAACTGTGCTCGGTACATACTGGGTACCACCAACTGACACGACTAGCCATGGGCTATTCAGTCAAGTCGGGCTCTGCTCATCTTACCTGGTCAACCTCCTTCGGAACGTCCAGGACTGTAGGCTCCAAGGTTCAGGGAGTGACGGGTTCAGGGTTGGGAGCCTGAACGAAACTCGATGCTGGATCGGGATCCTGGCGACTCTGGCTCCAAGTCACCAAGGCTACAGCTATGGCATCGTCATAGCTGCATTAGAGCTGACCCTGGTTGTTGCCCAACAACACTGTTGCATCTAAGCCGGGCTAAATGCCAATATTGTGGATACCTTCGTCTGCGCCCCAGTCCAGGAAAACGCAGGCTACCTGGAAGGATTTGCTGCCCCCATTCGCCAGGGTCACCTTCATTCCCTCCCCGGGTAGAAGGTGCTTTGGCCCAACCATATCAGGCGGAAACCAGAGTGATAATAGTACAAAGGCTGAACCAGAGTGACAGCAGTGCCAGAGTTGAGCATAACGGTGGCCATCCGGTCCCCAATTGTCACTGGTCGGAGGTGCTTGATCCTGATGTCTGTGGGACCAAGACTGACCGTGGTGACCTGGGGTGCTTCTCTGGTTAGGAAAAGGGGGTTGAATGATTGTATCTCTGTGACCGGTGTCACAGAACACAGGGGATGGGTCAACTGGGCTGCCTATCCGGGCAATGGCCCGGGCTGCTGGAGTACATTGCTCAGCCACTGCAACATTGGGTCAGGAAGGGATGAGGTAGTCACTTCATTTCCCTATCTGGTTACACCCAAAACACCAAAGTTCATGAGTGGACTCGGTGGGCGCTGGCCGGGTGCTGGTAGGCAAGGTGGTTGGCCACAAGAAGCTCAGGCCAGTTCAGGTGGATTCGAGCTGTTGGGTGTGGAAAGGCACTACAGAGGTAAGGGGCACCAGGGACCATTTCCGGAGCAAGGGCCGGATGGTTGCCAAGTCATCTACCAAGGTGGCCACATGTCTCACGCTGGACAGCTTGTGGTCGGTGATCCACTCCCGCACCTCGGGCAGGCATTTAAGCATGAACTGCTCCTCAATCATTAAGTCATGAAGGGTCTTAAACACGTTTAGACAGTTTCTACAGCTGGGACCTACATTCTAGGTGCTTGTCCTGGGACCCTTTGTTCAGAGTTCTAAACTGGGCCCGGTATGTCTCTGGAATAATGGCATATCTGGCCAAGAGAACCTCCTTTAGAACCGAACAGTCCTTCGCATCTTCCCTTTCCATATCTTGGTGCACCACAGCTGCTTTGCCACACCGCTGAGGGGCCAGGTATTTGACACAGTCCTCGGGTAGTTGGTGCATCTCGCAAAGATTCTCAAAGCACCGTCGATGTTGTCGGTATCCTCGCAAAACTTGGAAAAGCTCCATAGGTAAGTCAGGGTGCCAGACTGGCCCAGTACCATTGTCCTGGTCTCCCGTGACAATGTGTTCCTGCAAATAAAGTAAAAGAAAATTTCCTGGAGCCTTCTATAATTTCTTCTAATGCTTACAATACCAGCCCTGCAAGAATGCCAGCACCCTGAGAAACAAGGTAAATAAGACATGTTGAGCATCACCTGCACATAAACAATACCTGAATAAACATTGAATCACTTTGGTGTGGTCCTTCTCTGTTGCCCATCCTATCAGAGCCTCCTATACAGTACCTGACCATCCCCTCCTGTGTGTGGAACATGCCTCAGGGCCATATAGAGAGGCTCTAATACTAATGAAGCCCATTGTCTGCCCAGCAACACCAGAACACTGCCCCCTAGCAGGTTCCTCTCTATGGACATGTGACTATGCTAAGCCAGTAACAAGGCTGGTGAAGGAGGAGGGACTATAAGGTGGAGTGAGCCTTAAGTGCTGGGGAAGCCATTACAAATCAGATCTACATGGAGCTGAGAAAGTGAGGGGATCCAGAGCCTACTGCTTAACAGGACCTGGACATGTCACACAAGGAAACAGGACAGTGCATCAGCACAGCATCCAGCTGCAGAGAAGCTGAGCAGGAGGCAGACTGCAGATGGAAGGGGATATCTCGCGGAGTCAATGGAAAAGTGGTACCACACTACATATCTTTGTGAAGTAAAGGCCTGCAACTTACATTTCAATACACAAGCTCAAACGAGATACTGTTGTAAGGATCCGTGATCCTCGGTGGGCTCCTCGCTTACCCCAACCCGCGACCGATGTTCCACTTCTCCTGCAGCACATCTATACTGCCAGTGAATACCAGCGGCCCACTAGGGGCGCATGCGGACCACACTCTGCACTAAATGTCGTCCCCACTGGCCCTGCCTCCAGGCTACGCTTGCGCAGTGACGCCACGTCACACAGCGCAGCACTCACACACATGCGCAGAGCCTTCCTTGCTCCTCTGCCTTTACTACACCTGTTGCTGATTCCCCTGCCTCTGTATACACCTGTGCTATCTCTCCAGCCAACCACAGCGAGGCATACTCCTGAGTATGCTCCAACCTCATTGGACTATGTTCCTTATTATGCTCAGCTGCCACACTGGCAATTTGGCTGAGCATAAACCTTCCTACTAGCAAAGTGTTCACTGCTGTCTTGCCTCCACAGTCTTGTCCTACTCCTTGTTCCTTGTTCCTGATCTTGGCTACTCTTCCGGACTCCGCTCTTCTGTTCTCCCGACCTCGGCTACGTACGACCACCCGCACCTCTCCAATACTGACCTCAGCTAAGTACCTCCTACGATCTGCTACTCTCCAATACTGACCTCGGCAAGTATTACTGCCCATCCAGACCTCTCCAACCCCGACCCGGCTTTCTCGACCAATCTACACTCCAGACGTGCCCACGTGACTGTGGGTTGGTGTTATATCAAATCCCCACCTCGGCCTCGCGGTCACGCCTTGTTTGTGGTGAGCACTCCGTTACAGTATGCTCAGCCCAACAAACATGGACCCCACTGAGGTGGGGCGAGTCTTGAGCACGCACACCAGCATGTTTTCCAAAATTGAAAAATACTTTGAGCTAAATGACCATCGCATGGATTTATCTCATGTCCCTTTATGACCGGGTACAAACCCCTCCTCCTAGTCCTGTCCCTTCGGGGCCGTCTGCTGCAACTATTGCTTCTATGCCTATGTCTCCCTTATCTGAACCCCGATTTCCCACACCCAACCGATATGGTGGCGACCCCCATGGGTGCAGGGGTTTTCTGAATCAATGTTTCATACAGTTTGAACTTATGTCTAATCGATTCATTTCTCAAAGTTCCAAGGTGGCGTACATTATATCGCTACTCACTGATGATGCCATGGCCTGGGCTTCTCCCATCTGGGAACGAAGATCGGATCTCACCCAGGATATCGGACAATTTACCTGGGAATTCTGCAGAGTCTTTGATACGCCTGGCCTCAAGGTAACTGCCACCTCCTCTCTTTTTCATATTTCTCAGGGAAGCCGATCCGTGGCCAGATGCGCTTTGGAGTTCCGCACTATTGCCACCGAGACCGGATGGAATGACGAGGCGTTAACAGCTGCCTTCTGGCAAGGTCTTACGGAGATTTTAAAGGATAAGCCCGCTGCACATGGACGCCTGTAACGGACGTGCTCGCCAAAACCAGAGCCGGACTGTGGGGCTGCGGTGGGGATGTGAGAACACCGACCTTAGACCGCGAAGCCGGGTCCGGGTTTCGTAGTCCGTAGTCGTGCGTAGCCAAGGTCAGGATAGGAGAAAGCAGTGTAAACGTTATCCAGGCTGGGGTCAAGGCAGGCGGCACAGGAGCGGTGGTCAAGGATACAAGCGAGGGTCGGCAACGGGAAGGCAGGTGCGTGGCGCTTCAGCAGATCCGCTTCAGTGTAGAAAACAGGAACTTGGAGTGGAGCTGCTTCAGCATAGAAAACAGGAACTTGGAGCGGAGCTGCTTCAGCGTAGAAAACAGGAAGTTGGAGCAGAGCTTCCTCAGCGTAGGCAACAGGAACTTGGAGCAGAGCCGCTTCAGCGTAGAAAACAGGAACTTGGAGCGGAGCCGCTTCAGTGCAGGAAACAGGGCCCTTGTAAGGAGGATAGGGGTAGGACAGCACGGAAGGCCTCTGCAAGGGGAATATGCAGCAGGCCACAGGAACTAGAAGCTTAGCACTGGGGATCCAGCGCTTCAGCATAGGAACCATGCCTCTGCAAGGGGAATATGCAGCAGGCCACAGGAACTAGAAGCTTAGCACTGGGGATCCAGCGCTTCAGCATAGGAACCATGCCTCTGCAAGGGGAATATGCAGCAGGCCACAGGAACTAGAAGCTTAGCACTGGGGATCCAGCGCTTCAGCATAGGAACCAGGCCTCTGCAAGGGGAATATGCAGCAGGCCACAGGAACTAGAAGCTTAGCACTGGGGATCCAGCGCTTCAGCATAGGAACCATGCCTCTGCAAGGGGAATATGCAGCAGGCCACAGGAACTAGAAGCTTAGCACTGGGGATCCAGCGCTTCAGCATAGGAACCAGGCCTCTGTAAGGGGGATATGCAGCAGGCCACAGGAACGAGAAGCTTAGCACTGGGGATCCAGCGCTTCAGCATAGGAACCATGCCTCTGCAAGGGGGATATGCAGCAGGCCACAGGAACTAGAAGCTTAGCACTGGGGATCCAGCGCTTCAGCACAGGAACCAGGCCTCTGCAAGGGGGATATCCAGCAGGCCACTGGAACAAGGAATGGCTAAGGGAGAACAGGGTAAAGGCACAAGGAGGCCAAGCAGACCAAAACAGAGACGTCGGTGGCAAGCACAGTTACTTGCAGTAAGAATTGCAAAGTGTATGTCCAGCAGCTTCCTGGAAGAAAGGCAGCTGCTAAATAGCACAAGAAGCCAATGGTCCAGAGCTGCACAGGAGGGAGCAGGAGGCAGGTGATACCCGATTGCAGGTTTAGGGAGGGCTTGTCTGGAACCTGAATAGCTCTGTAAGGATGAGTTCCAGCTAAACCCAGGAACGGAATCCTTACAACGCCCTACTGATATCGCGGAACTCATCGCCATATGTATTTGCGTTGATCAACATCTGCAAGAGAGGAGAACTGAAAGATCCCATCATCGGCCGCTTACTCTGAGGGTTCCTTCTTCCCATGCCGGTACAGCTGAACCCCTTCCGCCAGATATCCCAGAGCCTATGCAACTTGAAGGTAACAAGTTGTCTTCCAGAGAGAAACAGCGTTGACGCAACGCCGGTCTCTGTCTCTACTGTGGCAATCCTGGACATCAGGTACACTTTTGCCCCCACAAGTCGGGAGAATGCCAACTCCCAAGGTCCAGGGGAATAACATTAGGAACACTTTCTACATCCCCTATCACAGCTAAACAGCTGCCTTCCTGTTACCAGGATCTTGCTTCCTGTTATGCTTACCGGCGAGGGCTTCCACACCTCTGCAATGGCCTTTTTGGAATCCGGGTCGGGAGGCAATTTTATCGATCAAGGCTTCGCTGAGAGAAATAACATCCTCCTCGTTTGCAAGAAATGCCCAGTAGGTTTAGAAGCCATTGATGGTAAACCGCTGCAACCAGCATATATCTCTTTAGAGACTGTTCTCTTTCATCTTTGTACAGGTGAGGACCACACGGAAGTGATCCAGCTGGATGCCATTCACACCCCTTCAGTGGACGTAATTCTTGGCCTGCGATGGTTGCAACTCCACAATCCACGCATCGATTGGTCTAACAAGAAACCGGTCCAGTGGAGCCCCTTTTGTTCCGAGAACTGCGCTGTGCCCATCAAGAGTATTGGTGGGCTTACTGCTCCCAAAGAAGAGAAGGTAAAATTGCCCGAGGTCTACGCCGAATTTCGCAACGTTTTTGATAAGGCCAGATCTGAGGTCTTACCACCTCATCGTCCTTTCGATTGTCCTATCGACTTGCTGCCTGGCTCTGTACCTACCAGGAGAACTTTCTACCCACTTTCCCTTCCTGAGACAAAAGCTATGAAGGAGTATATACATGAAAATTTACAAAGGGGTTTTATTCGAAAATCTTCTCCAGCCGGCGCAGGCTTCTTCTTTGTGAAGAAAAAGTCTTCCAGGACTTCATTAATGCTCAATCAATTCGTCGTCATCTATCTGGATGATATAATGATCTTTTCTAAGTCCTCACAGGAGCATGTCAGCCATGTCAAACAGGTACTTCTATGCCTACGTGAAAAACATTTGTTTGCGAAGCTGGAAAAATGCCAGTCCCATCAATCCTCCACAGCGTTCCTAGGATACATCATTTCCAACACAGGTCTCACCATGGATCCTGCAAAAGTAAAGGCGGTTCTGGATTGGCCTCGTCCCACTACCATCAAAGCCGTGCAAGGTTTCCTGGAGTTTGCTAACTACTACCACAGGTTCATTCAAAATGTCTCCTCTGCGGTAGCTTCCATTACAGCTTTAACTAAGATAGGTGCGGATCCTGCTTCATGGTCGTCGTAGCTATCCAAGCTTTTGATAACTTGGAAAAACTCTTTCAGTTCTACACCTATCCTCATTCAGTCGGACCCCAAGCTACCGTTCACCTTGGAGGTAGATGCGTCAGACGTCGGGGACGGTGCTATTCTCTCCCAGAGAAGCAACCTCAAGGTAGACTTCACCCCTGTGCCTTTTTATCGGAAAAAAATTCTCCAGCGGAACAAAATTATGACATGGGTAACCGGGAACTCCTTGCAATCAAGTTAGCCCTGGAGGAATGGATACATCTGTTGGAAGGCAGAGAGAACCCGATCACTATTCTCACTGACCACAAGAATTTGCTCTATATTGAGGGTGCTCGACACTTAGGAACTCGTCAATCCTGGTGGTCCCTTTTCTTTTCCCATTTTAATGTTATTATCTCTTTTCTTCCGGGTTCTAAAAATATCAAAGCCGATGCTCTTTCCCGTCAGTTTCTCATGGACAACAAAACAGAGGATCAGCAGGAACCCATTCTTCCCTCCAAATATATTCTCTCCTCAACTCTTTTGATGCCTTGAGAGACATTGTACAAGAGCAGTCTCACATCCCTAAGGGTCTCGTAGTTCCTGATGGGCGATTGTTTACCTCACCACCTCATCGGAAGACGGTCCTAGAATTCCTTTATTTATGTCTCTTGACTCCTGTTATTCCTGCAAGCTTTAAAATTAAGGCATTTAATAAATCCTTTTGAGGTTTGATTTAACCAGCATTGCTCTTTCTTGGTGGTTAAATAACTTGGCACCAATTTCTGCTTAAGATTTGGTGCCCTTGAAAAAATTACATCTGTTTTTTTGCCAATGATTTCTTTCAACCACTGGGCATGGGCGTCCGCAGGAGGGGGCAAGGGGGGGCGCTTGCCCCCCCTGGATCCAGGGCCGCCAACAGCGGGGGACAGAGGGCACTGGCGTGATAGGATTTAGCGCGCTCACGATGTGCAAGGAAGCGCGCGCGTCTCTGCAAAAAAAAAAAAAACCTGCCTTGTCTCCTGATTGGCTGGCGCGTGTTGGCACGCTGCCAGGATTTTAATTTTTTTTTGGCCCTCGCAAGCTCTATCTGAGCTTGCATAGCGAGGCCCGCCCTTTCCTGCATGGAGCAAGTCAGGTGACTACTGCTCCATGCCACTCTCGCTTCCCCTTTGTCCTCCTGCTCTGACTCCCCCCCCCTGCTCCGATCCTCCCCGTTCCAAAATCTTCCCCCTGCTCTGGTCCCCTTCGTTCTGATTTCCCCCCCCTCCTCCTTGTGACGATAGGCTGTGTCGGCCTTCCTTAATAAAGGGGGAGCCCATATGGTATGGGCTGAGAGTGTCAGCTCTTGTGTCCAAATGTTGGTTCTCTGTGTTTTAAAACTCCAATGCATTGTGTTTGTCCTGTGATTTAAACCCAGGTTGGTGACAAAAGGCAGTGTGAATTAGCATGTGAATTACATGTGGATTAGCATTTCCATGCCCCAGTTCAGATAGGGATTCAAAGCCCAAATCTCCCCAATTTATTTCCCTTATAAGTATAAGGTTCCCCAGAGTATATTCTGTAAGGAAGTGTACTTTATATTGTGTTTTAATGTTTACTATAAGGTTCTATACAGAAAGCACAGGCATATGGTTAATATGCTGGCTAGTTTGCATAGATTCCATAGTTCAAAGAGGAGAGGAATGGCAGAGGGGGGAAACCATTTGGCGAGCAGGATATTCAGATTGGGATGTCTTTGTTTTACTAGACACCACGGAGCCAGGGAAAGAGAAAACGGCTCTGGATGTCAGAACTGAGAAGCAAGGTTTCTATTGGCAAGTTTTGAATTTATCCCTCCTATCAGGGAATGCGTAATTTCAATCCCTGCGTTAATTGGCTATTACTCTCCTCAATGATTTAGATAGGATTTCAGCCTATATAAGAGCGTGCTGTAAAAGCATCTCTCTCTCTTGTTCCTGGTGGAGGTCTGAAGACAAGCAGCCTCTGGCAGGCCTCTCCCTTCTGATGCTTCTGTGAAAGAGCTATTCACACCGGGAAGCATGGGGAGGCCTAGCCAGCAGGCTGGATTTCGGTCCAGGAGCCCAAGGTCGTATCAAGGTAAGCCTTTCCTGAACAGGCGCCTTGCAACTAGGAAAGGGTAGATCTCTTCCCCAGACCCCCGTAAGTGTGTATATTCTCTGTTTCTTGTATTTCTGTGTGTTTCCGAGGTCTTGTCCGAATAAACCGCAATTTATTTTACTGCCTGTTTTGCCTTGTGACTGATCCCTTAAATATAAATGTGAATTGGGCCTGGTCTCCCGTGACACTCCTGTCCCCCTTTCCCATTCCGATTCCCCCCTGCTCCGGTCCCCCCTTCCCGTCCCCCCCCCCTGCTCCGGTCCCCCGTTCCCATTCCGATTCCCCCCTGCTCAGGTCCCGCCCATGTTCCGATTTCTCCCCTGCTCCGGTCCCCCCCGTTCTGATTCCCCCTTGTTGCAAGTGTCTGAGTTTGTGTCTGAGTGTGTGTGTCTGAGTGTGTGTCTGAGTGTGTGTCTGAGTGTGTGTCTGAGTGTGTGTGTGTGTGTGTGTGTGTGTGTGTGTGTGTGTGTGTGTGTGTGTGTGTGTGTGTGTGTGTGTGTGTGTGTGTGTGTGTGTGTGTGTGTGTGTGTGTGTGTCTGAGAGTGAGAGAGAGTGTCTGAGAGAGAGAGTCTGAGAGTGAGAGAGGGATTCTGAAGGGGAGGGAGTCTGAGGGGGGGAGTCTGAGAGAGTCTGAGGGGGAGAGAGTCTGAAGGGGAGAGAGTCTGAGGGGGAGAAAGTCTGAGGGGGAGAAAGTCTGAGGGGGAGAAAGTCTGAGAGAGTCTGAGGGGGAGAGAGTCTGAGGGGGAGAGAGTCTGAGAGAGTCTGAGGGGGAGAGAGTGTCTGAGGGGGGGGAAGTCTGAGAGAGTCTGAGAGGGAGAGTCTGAGAGGGAGAGTCTGAGAGGGAGAGTCTGAGGGGGAGAGAGTGTCTGAGGGGGGGGGGAGTCTGAGAGAGTCTGAGAGGGAGAGTCTGAGAGAGAGAGTCTGAGGGGGAGAGAGTGTCTGGGGGGGGGGAGTATGAGAGGGAGAGTCTGAGAGGGAGAGTCTGAGAGGGAGAGTCTGAGAGGGAGAGTCTGAGGGGGGGGGAGTCTGAGAGGGAGAGTCTGAGAGGGAGAGTCTGAGAGGGAGAGTCTGAGAGGGAGAGTCTGAGAGAGAGAGTCTGAGAGAGAGAGTCTGAGAGAGTCTGAGAGAGTCTGAGAGAGTCTGAGAGGGAGAGACTGAGAGGGAGAGACTGAGAGGGAGAGACTGAGAGGGAGAGTCTGAGAGGGAGAGACTGAGAGGGAGAGTCTGAGAAGGAGAGTCTGAGAGGGAGGGTGTGTGTGTGTGTGTTTGTGTCTGTCTGTGAATGAATACAGACACCAACCCACAGTCAGTCAGTCACCCACCCAAGTGTCAGTCACCCACCCCGTCACCCACACACACCCCACACCCACTCTCTCTCTCTGTCTAGTTAAAATTATGCCCCCCCCTGAAAACATTTCTGCGGACGCCCATGCCACTGGTCTTTCTGCAGCACATGCCAGTGTTTATTAAGGATTCCTCTGATAAACCATAAACTTTAGCACCATCCCCACCCCCCACTCTAGCACACCACCTTGCTCTCGCACCTACACACTCCCCCATGTATTTACCTCTCCCACCTTGTCTCACTCCCTTTCTTGCTCTCCCCCTGTCCCACACACACGTCACACACAATTCCACACACAGTGTCAAGTCATACACACACAATTCCAGCGTCACAAACACACACATACATACAATTCCACACACAATTCCAGTGGCACACATAAACACAATTCCACACACAGTGTCACACATACACAGTGACACACACAGACACAGTGACACACACAATTCGAAGAGTTTTACCTGGGGGGGGGATGATAATGTTGCTCTTATCCAGTAATCTGTGTGAGTGCTCTGTCAGCCATGTGGGAGGCGGGGAAACAAGAAGGGTGTGTGGAGTGTGTGGAGTTTGGGGAGTGTTGGTTTGTGCCTCTCTCCCTCACTGCTGTTTCAATGGGGGGCGAGACCAACACTTCTCACAGACAAACACTCCATGTAAGAGAGGAGGGTGATGGTGCTGCATGTGAGCGAAAAGGGGTGAAGAGCATGGATGCCCTGAGATTTTAAAAATCCTCCAGTGGTGCCCCTGGTCAAGAAAAGGTTGAGAACCATTGACATAGACAGAAATGAGTGAACCTCATGTATTGTATGAAATCGTGACAAAGGTGAACAGAGACCATAAGGCAGGTATACACTGAATATAAATATATTCATTTCTAGACCCACTTCAGATGCAGAGTACTTGTTAGGAGGCATGTCACCAAATGTTCATAGCACTGCCATCTCCAAGAGCAACACAATGATTCAGTAGTTGGTATTTATGCTAAAAATGTAATGAGTATGATATTGCTAATTAAAAAGAAGGCAGCATTCACTGGAGTTACAGCTGTGGAAGAGAGAGAAATGTGCGTTAACCCTGAAACAGACTGTTTTCATAACAATGGATTTCACAAGTACAAATGTCGGAGGTAGATAGTAGGTGTTCTCCCCAAATAGATTTGTGCGGGGACTGTACATAAAGTTGCAGTTTGTTTTCTGGGATCCCCTGCATTTAGGGTTGCCAGGTGGCATCTACAAAAATACTGGACACAATGGTGAAAGGTGTGGCACACTCTAGACACATACACACACATACGCAAGAGACACACACATCTCTCTCTTCACTCCATGCTGTTTCCTCCTCTCCTTGGGTCCACCCTCAGACTCCTGACACCTCCTCCTGATTGTCTGCTGCTGAGTAATGCAGCCTATCAGGATGGAGGAAGCTGCCCAGCCCCCTAGCAACAGCCCTTCTCTCTCCCTGCTCAGGGAAATCCTGCAGCCCCCCAGCCAGTCAGGTCACTATGTCCAGAGAGGTAATAGTGGACACATACATGTCATATATTACCTCTAATATTTTTACTGGACAGAGTGACTAACTACAGGACAGTCCGGTTCAATACTGGACACCTGGAAACCCTATCTGCATTAGTTACATAGTTACATAGTAGATGAGTTTGAAAAAAGACATACGTCCATCAAGTTCAACATATGATAACTTTGGATGACAGATACTTTATCCTATATCCTTACTTACAGTATTAGGAAGGCGTCTTCTGTCCTTGGCACCTCACAACCCCTTCCCCCGCCCCAACGTCAAAGGACGTATGGGGTCAAGTGACGTCACCTTGCCATGGTAATGTTACATCACGTGACCATGATGCCGGGTTACCATGACGACATGCCACTGGAAGGGAAGGTAAGTGTGTTATAGATGCCTTGCGCGGTCCCCCGGCATTTCATTTAAATGCCTTGGGGTGAGCGCAGGACCTCTATAACTTCCGTGCGCACCCCTGCTATAAAGAACCCTTTCCTGTGTTGCTGGTGAAATCTCCTTTCCTCCAACCTTAAGGTATGACCCCGAGTCCTTTGTGCTGCCTTTGGGATGAAAAATGATGTTGAAAGCTCCTTGTATTGTCCCCGAATATATTTGTATGTAGTTATCATATCCCCTCTTAGACGCTTCTTTTCTAATGTAAAAAAAATCTAATTTTGCTAGCCTCTCCTCATAAATAAGATTATCCATCCCCTTTATTAATTTGGTGGCTCTTCTCTGCACTCTCTCTAGTTCCATAATGTCTTTTCTAAGGAGTGGTGCCCAAAATTATACTCCATATTCAAGATGTGGTTTTATTAATGCTTTATAAAGGGGCATAATTAAGTTTACCTCCCTTCCATCAATTGCCCGTTTAATGCAAGATAAGATCTTGTTTACCTTTCCAGCTACTGAATTACTTTGGGCACTATTGCTAAGCTTGTTGTCTACAAGCACTCCTAAATCCTTCTCCATAAAGGATTCCCCCAATTTATCCCCATTTCATTTGTAATTCGCCTGTTTATTCTTGTGTCCCAAATGCATAACCTTACGTTTATCTGTGTTAAACCTCATCTGCCATTTATCTGCCCAAGTTTCCAGTCTCTCTAAGTCCTTCTGTAGAGAAATTACATCCTGCTCTGATTTTACTACCTTACACAATTTAGTGTCATCAGCAAAGATGGAGACTTATCTTTCTATGCCAACCTCAAGGTCATTAATAAACAAGTTAAAAAGCAGGGGTCCCAGTACCGATCCCTGAGGTACTTCACTCACGACCATAGTCCAACCTGAAAAAGTTACATTTACAGTATGACAACACACTGTTGTCTACATGACATTCTTAAAAACTCATGAAGGCCCTAGGGAGAATGATTAGCATGATGGGTCCATAATATAATGTACATTACTGTTCTACTACATACCTGGTAGCAGCTGTACTGAGTGAGAAACGTTTATTACCTGTACTAGATGAACATTGCATCCCTTCCAGTGATTCAATATAATCTCCTCCCAGCCATTGGTGATACGTCGTTTTTTCTCGAACTGGAACGATTTTGTAGGTGGAGTCCTTGAAGATCAGGTCTTTTGCTTGATATTGTGAAGAGTCAAACATTTTAAATTCAGAGCAATTGTCGCTGCCAAAGAAGTCCTGCAAAGAACAAACAGGAAACATGTTACTGGGACACAAGTAGCCTGCTGTGACATGTTAACATCCAAGGACTAAAATCTGTGATATTTCGAGGGCCTATGCCACACAAAAATATAATTTAATAGAAAAGTTTAGATTTTTAGCAGTGAAACAATTGAAATCTATGAGATTTCTAAAGCTAAACATCAGTGAGACTTGGAGGAAACTAGCGAGACATGCCATGTATGCTTTCAGATCTGGGGTTCTTTGTACTATTAAATCAGTGTTAAGTTGCCATTTATTTGTCCCTTTTGACCCTCCAGTTGGTAGGTTATTTATCAAAATGTATTATCCTTTTTAGGTGCTAGGTGGGACGCCCCCTTGAACTAAGCCAATGTAAGTCAAATAATGTAATCTCCATTCTACGTAACCCCTTCTCTGTTTTGCACTGGGTTGCAGGCCTCCTATATTATTAAAGGCAGGCTTTGCATAACATACTCTGTTTATTGGCTACCAAGAACACAAGATTTCAGCGGTTCTGTCAGAAATCTCCGCCAGCCAAATCACTCCTCCTGTGCAACATTGTTGGTGCAGCATTACTGCTTCTGTGGGCCTAGCAGGATAAAAAAAGGAGGGCTCTTTTCTTACCTGGGCCTTATCCAGCAGCCCGTATACGGCATGTATGTTGGTGTCTGGATGAACCATAACAGCATGAGCAGGCACCTGCGCCCAGTTACAGTCGGCATACTGATACACTTCTGCCCGAGCCCCATTAGGACACAGTAACTGGAAATCACTTGACTTTAGATCTTTAGTCCAGGATTCTAGATTTGTTCCTGGGAAAACACAGTAATTTGAATAGATACAAAGTTCCTGCTTCTGTACATGGCGGCAGTGCAGCATAGCAGATAACTCTATTACCTTTAGCATTGTAAGTATCTGAATGAAATTAGTTGCATTGTATTCTAAAGTCCCATAAAATCTTAGATCACTGTCATTGATCCCACTGTCAGCTCCTTGTGACCTTGGGCAAGTCACTTTATGTCCCTGTCTCCCCCAGGCACCAAATCATTGATTGCAAGCTCATATGGGCAAGGACTGTGTCTGTAAAAATCCCTATGTGCTGCGTACCGCGCGCTATACTGTAATTCTAAAGCGCTTTGAGTCCCATTGGGAGAAAAGCGCTTTATAAAATAAAGTTATTATTAAAGTACAATTATTGATTAATAAAGTTTTATCTACCCCTCTGGCAGCAAAAGTGTTCAACTTGATTTTATTTTGTAGCTGATGTTATTAAAACTTAAATGAAGCAGCACAGTACATAATAAAACTTAATATTAACAACTGAGCCAATATTAAATACTAATTATTTGTGTAACCCCTGGAAAGATGTATGTAACTAAGACACATACACTGCCCCCCTGTCTGCAATAGGAAACTACAACTCCCAGTAGGTTGTCCTACATCAGGGAGCCATTTCTGGAGCAAGTGGATGTGACTTGTGATGGACAGGGTGTCACGGGAGACAAGGGTTATTAACATCTTTTCCTACCGGGATCATCTGATTGAACAAGACAAAGCAGTAAAATAGATTGAAATTTATTCCAGCATTTGACATACACACAAAGTAACATAATTTACACAGTTAACACACTTACTGGGAACGGGGCTAACGAAATAATCTTTCCTTAAAATAAAATTGTCACAAACGTTCTCTGTAGGAGCCCTTTCCCATGACTGGGAGGTACTCATGAAAGTCCTGGAACGCAATTCGGCGCAATCCCAGCCGCGAACATTACGTCCTCAAAAAGCGGGACTTAGAAAATTTCTTCAGTCAAAATCTTTTAAGCTGGCTCGCGTCTATTCCTTACAGAGCATCTTTGCATTTGCTGCTGATGGTTTGGCGCTTGAAATCTGAGGTCCTGATTGGCTTCAAGGTTTCTTATAGGTTTTAGAGTCCCATTCAGAAACCAATACAACCAATCAGCGCGTGGGAATTCTCCTGCTAGCCAATCACCAGTTTGCCGGTATTCTAAAGCCGTGTGGGCACAGATTTGGATTCTGCTAAGGGGCATGCGTCAGCCTGGCACCTCTGCCTCTTAGCGTGTCAGGGATAGAATAAAAATATGTTTTCCCTACTCTTATCAGCCTTATCCCTGGCACACTACACAACCCCGACTTTACTGTACCCACACAATGAAAAGCCTTGCAGCTTTTGAACATAGCTGGAGCACCCCCTGAACCCCTATACCAGGTTCAGGGTGACTTGGGCATGGTCTGGGCACCCCACCTTATACTAGGAACCCTGGGACCATTCAGGGGATACCTCGATCCCCCATGCCCTCTTTACTTTTCCAGCCAGTGCTGAAGCAGGGAACCCTGGCGGTGAGTTGCAAGAATGTTTCCAGGGTGGGATTTTGCCGGAGCACTGTGCTTCAATGTGCCAGGGAATCTTACCTGATTCCCGGGTACATCTTTGGGGTGCCCCATATCTCGGGAACCCCGCTACATAGCAACAATCTGATTGAAGATTCTTGGCAAAACCCACCCTTAAACTTACATCTTGTCAAGCTGCCCAGCACCCATAGAAAGCAAAATACAGAAAATACTGAATTTCTACAGTCTCAGTGATACCTATATGACAGTTGGGTCCAAGAGGTGACAATCTAGGACCTTTACACACGGATCCGGGGTGCTTAACCTTTATTATTGAGCCTGGTGTGATGGTGAAGGAGTACCCAGGCCATTAATAAGGTATTTGGCTTGGCTGGGTGCCCCTGAGCCATATTGGGGAATTGTAAAATGTCAGCTCTGCATACCCCACACGAAAAAGTTATTGGTACGTAGCTCCCACACTAATTATATAAGTAAATAAAAGTGGATAATAAAAATTAATTATTAAAGTGTGATAGAAACGGGATGAAAATTGCTCAAAACCTCCGGTGAGGACTTGTTTCCATAAGTCCTCTAATACAGCATTTTCTCCTCCAAGATCCATAAGGAGCAGGATCACCCCAATAAAAGACAGAAGGCAATAATCATGTACACTGTATTATAAATATGGATATTGTTGAGTTAAACTTGGCTCTTATAGTTGCTGACTTACTATAAGATAGCAGTATTAATGCAGTTAACCATTAATGGTTGTGTGACTCCTGAATGCTGTAACGATGTTTGGACCCCCAGGTTTTCCAGGCAGGCAGTGCTGATGCTTCCCCACATGGACAGATGCAGGCCCAGGACAGAAGTGTAGTAAGTACTGTAATTTAGAAATGTATGGCAGGAAACTCCTGCAAGGTAACGGCGCATATTCAGCCCTGGACTTCTAAAGTATCCCGCTGGTTCGATGCCAGGATGTCTGGAAAAAGTCCATAGTTGAAAGGCTCCCACTCACCAGAGTGTTAAGTGTGGAGGGGTAATTCAAGTATCCCCCATCTTAGTAATGCAAATGGCAAATGGGCCAGATGTCCAGCCAGCTCAGACAAAATGTCGCCAGGTAAGGTGGCCGGGTCTGGTATGCTAAGCGGCAAATGTGCGAGATTCGCACATGCCCTTAGCAAACTAAGAAGCCCTCTGCCAGGTTTTCCAAAGTATTGGCAACTCCGGGATAGGTGGGAAATATTATTCCCACGGAGGAGATTGGCTGCATGAGTTAAGGATAGGGTTTTGTATTGCATAAGAATCCCTGCAGCCCATCGGGAAACAGTTCCAGCTAAGATTCATCATGTAACAAGATTCATCATGTAACAAGATTCATCATGTAAGAAGATTCAACTAAGCTTCATTTTAAGACTTTATACCATCTAACCAAAGGTAAGAGTTCGTAAGAAGTAAGGGTTCCAGATCCAATACTACAGTGGCAGAACGAAGGAAGCAGCACCGGCTGAGTAATAGTGATGGCGAGAGGCGCCACTGACCAAAGACTGTTTCCAGCTCTATTTGCGCACAACTTCCGCTCCTGGGAAATTGTGCCTAGCGACTCTATTTCCAAAGATTTCGTTTTGGGAACAAGATTTTTCGTTTGCCCCCATCCCAGTAAGTGTATTTTGAGTGTAATTGTAAACTAATGTGTGTTTGTTCATTCTGTAAATAAATCACAATTTATTGTATCTCTTCGCTTTGCTCAATCAAAGGATCCGGGTACTAAGGTGTTAAAAGTGCTTGTCTCCCATGACACCTGGTTACCCCCTCACCTTCACACAGGGCCCTAGCCAATAGGATTGGACTCTGGAGAGGCAAGACTAAGGAAGAGATCTGGAAGAGTCCCGGGACCAGTCCATGTTCCACCGGTGTGAGTGGATGCTGGCTGGAGGGAGAACAGCAAACCCTCGTGAGTAGATCAAGCAGACCTTCTAAGTGAGGGCAGCACGGAGGAACGCGCACTATCAGATGGGATCTTCAACGGCAGTCATATAAAGTCGTACTGAAGCGTTTACAAAGTGCACGCCTGCTACATTGATACATAGTTATGAGTTCCAAAGGTGTGCCGCACCATCACACAGGCCTTGATAGCCCGGATAGGGTGGCCTCAGCAACAGACACTGATATAAACCCGCGCAGCATTTAGTGGGCATGTTATGTTAATGTGTTATGTGAATGTATGTAGTGATCCTTCTGTAAAGGATCATAAGGTACCAGAGTGTCCATTGATACTCACTTTATAAATTCGGTCATACTATAAACCCTACTGAAGTCTGTCTCTCGTCTGAATTAAAGCCATGTGTAGAACATCATATAGAGGAGGATTCAGGCCACACCTCAGCGGTAGGTGTTAGTCTGAGGTAAATTAGAGGGGTTACATTTGTGTCTGGGTGTCTGCTATGAGAGCGATTTAATTGACTAACTAATTTTAAGAGAAATAAAACAAACCTATGATATAAAAAGGAAAACTTGTTTTCTAGGTAAATAATCCAAAAATACTTTCCAAGTGAGATCAATTTCAATCTAATTACCAAACATCAAAGGATTTTATTAGATGCTAAAATGGTCTTTAATACTCTTTAGTACTCTGCATACCCTCAAACTGATAGTTACACTGCGATAATTACTTGGCGGTTAAAGTCTGATGGTTCTCAGAAACGGAACTTCCACTTCTATATAAAAGCAAATTAAATTAATTTCAGAGGAGCTACACTTTCTCTATTAATTGCCTAAATATACAATAGGTCTTGGATTGTACTATCCTGAAATCAGACACAGTATAGTCACGTCACTGTATATGGCTCCCTGTAATTTAATTTATGATAACATGAGGGAGGGAGACTGTAGCTGTTATACAAATATCCAATATATTACACAGAACGTCAGAGACAATTTGTGATACATTAGAACTGTAATTTTGTCTCTGTGGCTCCGGTGAACCCTGCAATAAACAGCGATAACATGTATGTTACCAAAAAACAACAAAAAAACATAAAGAATTATCCCAAATACCATTAGTGTTTTCAAAAACAGTTGAGTGTTTTACGAAGGCCACTTCTCCAGCTCTCTCCACTAAACACCTGGAAGAATTGACACGTAAAGAATGTGTTGTTAGACTTTCACGTGGTTCACAGATGTATTTCTCAAACATCAGCCATTCAGCAAAATGACATCAGAAATGACTAAATGGCATTAGAGAAAAATCTGAATTGAAAGCAAAGGTTTTTAACCTCTACAGTCATTTGTTTGAAAATGTCTTGACCCAAATTCACAATCAAGGGAGCCATCTTTAAAACTGGCACTTATTGTAAGAGTAAACTCCTTAAACTTGTAACAACATGGAATAAAAAAAACTGGATTTCACAACCGAGCTTTGAACCAATTTAGTGTTTACTCTTCATGGTAAAATATTACAAGTGTGGTTACATTATTTGCTACATAATTTCAAAGTCCTGTCATAATGGACAATCCATTGATAACCATTTCAGCACCAGAGAGTCCTTGCAACCAACAGATGCAGCAGGATGAATAACGGTCTTCATACTTAATTTGTGTGAATATTTGTTATTTTACCTGAATGCCCCAGAGTACCCAAAATACAGTTCACGAGAGTCCTTTTCACACTTGAATTTTCCGTTCCCGTCACCTTTGCAGAGCTTGCAGAGTTCAGATGGGAAATCTTTCTGGTTGGCCCCAGGGACGCAGCTCGCAGAGAAAAAATTACCAATGGCTTTGAAGTAAAAGAAGAACGATTTAGAAAGATGATCAAGAAAGCATCCAAAATTCACCAAGAGAATAACAATGAAACAAATAAAGACTGTTAGCAGAACATGGTTAATTCCATTTCTGGGTATAGAGACATACAAGCAATGGGGGAGCGTGGGATTAGAAAAACATTTGACAAGACTATCTGCCAGAAACACCCCGTGTTATCTTCAGAAGGGCGGAGAACATTAAAAACAAATTAGTGCCCAGCGTATACAGGAAGGAAACTGAGATTAAAAACAATAACTGGTTACCTAAACCGATGGGGTTTTTTAAGTGTTTTGAATGCAAGGCCTGTAAGCATGCGATGACTGATAAAATAGAATTCAGCTCAAATGTTACAAACGAGGGGTTCAAGACCAAACAATTCATCACATGCAAAACCAAATACGTGGTATATATGCTCCAATGCCCATGTGGACTCCAGTATGTGGGCCGGACCATAAGAAGTCTTAGGACCCGCATACTGGAACACTTGAGCAATATAAGAAGGGGAATGACCACCCATAGTGTGCCCCTTCATTTTATCCAGAAACATGGGGGGGACCCCTCAGGACTACTTTATAGGGGATTAGAAGTGGTCCCTGAGAATTGGAGGGGGGGTGATAGATTGAGACGTTTACGGCAGAGGGAGACGTTTTGGATATACCGTTTGAAATCCATGTCCCCCTCAGGCCTCAACGTCGACCTCGATATCGCCGCTTTCAATTGAATAAATTTAATTAAATTTTACTGGGCTACTGAGGCATTCATTAAACTATATAGAGTTAAGAGGGAGGAACTTTTTACCCCTATCTAGAACCATAAGAAAATTGGATTAGATGTGGGTTTGATTGTATTTCCCCTCTCCCCTTCTTCTTTTACAGTTCCATTCATTTACAGTTCCATTCTGTTACAGCTCCCTTTAGTTCCCTAGATTTTCTTTGTCCAGCGTCAGTTCCCTTTTTAGTTTTAGTTTTTAGTTGTCAGTCTTGTTTTTAGATTTTTAGTTCATAGCTTTTAGATTTAGAATGATAATAATATTTTGTGCGACTATTACAAAAGTGATTAATTTTTAAAATGGAACATATTGCGTATGATCCATTTATAATTGTTTTTTAACCAATGTATAACCCTGACGGGGATGGGTAATTTACTTTTTATATTAAAGGATTTGGGCACTTTTGATAGCCAAAATGTTCTAACTAATTTATATGTGTTTATAAATCTACATGGTAAGAATTTTTTATCTAAATGTTGAGGTTCAAGGAGCAAGTACACTTTGAACTATTATCACCAGATGACCAATTCTGACATATGATTAGATGGACCCCATTGGAGGTCTTAAAACCAAAATACCTGTGAATTTTAATTTTAGTAGAATTTGTATAAAATTGTTTAAATGTGTGTGAAGTTTACAAATAAATTTGACAATACTCTGATAAAATTATCTCATTAAATAATCAACAAGTATGTATTTTATTGCAGTCATCTATTAACCCCTGATGGTTAGGGATATTAATTTAAGTATACAAGAATGTTTTAACTTAAACCAATTCTAAAAGGCAAGACAGTGTGATTACAGAACATGAATTATGTAAATCTCGTTTATAAAAAAAAAAAAAAAAAAAAACATAAAAAAAAAAAAATACTTTGTAATTAGGGCTTTATTAAACACAGCCCGCCCCAATTAGACTTTGATTACACAGGGGGTTTATAAAACTCAGAGACCCCCTCCACGTCAGAATATGAGCCTGAGGAAGTCGATGATTCGACGAAACGCGTAGCTCTAAAGTTCCTGCTGAATTTGGCCCAACGTGGCTCCCGTAGCCGGATCAACCAGGCAGCCATTGCAGATAAGGAGAAAAAGTTTTTTTTTTTTCCTCCTGCATCACGGACGCGTGATTGGCAATAACGGCTGCTTAAACTGTATCCTGGACTGCACGAGGAGGCCAGGGGTCCAACCACTATGTATGTATGTGAGTCTTGTTGTACCAATTGCTTTTAAAACTAATAAATGTGTTTTAAACCCCACTGACAACGTGCCTCACTTTCTCTACCTACTCCCCCCCCTACTACCACCACTGGGGAGAGTCCCCATCTGATGCCCAAGACTGGAGTTAGAATCCCACGTTGGTTGCAAACAAAGAAGAGTCTACACTGGGGGGAGATGCAGATGGGTTAATTTAACCCCAAAGTTACCAATTTCTTGCAAGGACTCACACATGGCCGTGTGAGTACAGATATATTTATATATTTATTTCAAAACCCTCTAAACCACCATTACCTGTTGTTGGGAGTGACTGGAATTGCTTAAAGAAACCACATTACCGTGTCCGCTTGCACATGGCCGTGTAAGTGTATTTAATATTTTCACCAACCCCCAGCAATATTGTTGTAACCACATTAATTTTATTGTATTTTATTGTTTTTTATTGTCAAATGTTTTTCTAATCCCACGCTCCCCCATTGCTTGTATGTCTCTATATCTTTAAAAGGGTTCCGGATTAACCCTTCCCTGGGGTTGCAGCAGAGGGGAACTCCATGCTGGCTCAAAGCATCTGTCATAGAGCCGTGGTCTAACTTACTGCCACATTGTAAGCACACCTCATATATTAAGCTTAAGGTAAGCGCCAGGTTTTTTCCTATTGTATTTCTGGGTATACCATGTAATGGCTTCCATTTTTTTTTTTTGCTGAAGTGACGTCATCTTAAAGAGAGGGAATCATATACTTACAGATTACCTGGCTTCCCTCCTTTTTTAATGACATCACATTCTTAAAAAAAAAAAGGAACCTGTCACATGGTACACCAATCGGATTGGGGGTGTACCATTTGACACTCAAATGTGATAGGAGAATAAAGTTAGCTCTGATTAAGTGACCTTAAGCACTGTACTTTTATGCTCACTGAGCCTAATATCCCATTAGTACATGGTGAACACAGACTTTTCTTGCGCTAACTTTGTCCGAGCAGGCACGCCTGCACAGGTACGCCTTTCCCTGCATCTCGGACAGAAATTACATCTGCCGGCAGCCTAGCAGCTGAGGCGCTGTTAGTTCAAGTGCGGGTGACGTCACAAGAAAATCAACTGTTCAGGACTCCACTCGTCGAGGCGGACGGCCACCCTCTACGATGCTGAACGGTGGAAGATGCCGTATCCAGCCAGGGTTTGCTGCCAGCTGGATGGATACATGGTTGTGGAGAGAGGCGCCTGTACTAACCTGGAGGATGTCCATACCAGAGGGATTTCGTGTAATGCCTGGAGCCGGGCTATTATACACGAATGCTCCATTTTTTGCATCCTTTTGTACGTGCATATCATACCACCTTTATTATACCAATACATTTTTAAGATTATACTACACTATGAGAGGTCCTGCGCTTTCTTTTTTTTCTCCATTTAAATCCATTCCCATTGGGAAGTTTGTATTTTCCCAATTCTATTGGTGCATTACACTCCTTATCACTTTGCACATTGTGGTTTTTAACTATAGTGACTGGGATCACACTGCACTATTGTTTAAACTGTTCACATATGCTGCCCCATTGGGTCAATTATTGATTCTGCACAGAGTGTATAGCTGTAAGGGAGTGAAGAGGTTAACTCCCTTTCCAGACTGCACGGGTGTCAGATTTCATACCTAAACTGGGAGGTGTAGACAATGAACTCCTGATTGAGCAGCTATAAAAGGCAGGAAGTTGCCAAAGACAGAGAGCTAGGAGAGTAGAGTAGTACCCAGGAGAGTAGAGAGACCTCTCCCAGCCATAAGAGAGCCTGGCTGTTATTAACTCTAGGACTGAAGGAAGCAGGCCTGTGGGGTCCAGCTGGGAATCACACCCATGATAAAGATTGCTCCCCAGTACCGGCGTTCCTGAGGAAGTGAAGGAGCGACATGGAGACCCTGTGATGGAATCACTGTAACAATGCCAGATAAGACTTTAACTATTGTTCCCTGTCTTTCTAAATACTGTTTTATATGTTTTGGGCTGGGAACCAGGTTAGTTGGCCTGCGCCGTTAGCTAGGGATCTGCATGTTTATTTAGTCTCCTAACATGGAGTAGGTGTTTATTTTATTATTTTGTGTTTTGCCTTAAAGGGGCAGTAGCCCCAATGTTTTGGTTGCTGTTTTGTGGCAAATAAACCCAATCCAGTTAAGGTTCACCCTCAGTCTGTGCCTCTATTTGCCCTCACCTACAGGCCGGTCCATCACACTAGCACATATATTTTAATTGTTATACACATTTTGTGCGCTTTAGACAGCCTTTGCTGTTAGTCCAATGTGATGTCACAGGCCTTATATAAGGCCTGTTGTGAGGATTCGTCATCCTGGTGGTCGCAGACCATCTGCTCAGCTCAACAAGCCTTCCGTGACGGATACCCAGCATGTGCAGTTTCATGGTCTCAGTAGATGCGCGCATGGACCTTGCGCACTCTGTACAACCGCCTGCGGATTCAGACCCCGCCCCCATCACTGTCACATGATGTGGACGCCCGCCTCCCTGCTGATGCGCGAGTCAGGCCCCGCCCTCTGATCTCTGTGATGCATGCGGGTCAGCGCGCGACTGGCCCCGCCCCCTCTTGTCCCAGGAATCACGTGGAAGGGACGCACGTTCTAAACTCCGCCCCCTGGCTTCCGTGATGTGCGCAGGATGGCGCACGAGCAGTTCCACCCTCAGCCCGGATTAGGCTGCATCATAGGGCACACCTGTGTGCACCAGCAGCCAATCGACTCTCACTTCCTGGTTCCGGCTTGGCTGGCTATTGGAGGCTCCTCCTATATATACCCTCAGTCTGCAGTCAGTCATTGCTGAGCATAGTTATTGTGACGCCGTGCCTTGCCACATCCTTGTTGCTGAATCCTGCCTTGCCTTGTATGCTGTTTAACCTCTTGTTGCCTGAACCCTGCTAGCTCATTGGACTCCGCTTCTCTTTACTCCTGATCTGGCTTGTACGACGATTCTCCACTCTCCAGTCCTGACCTTGGCTAAGTACTTCAACGATCTGACATTCTCCTATCCTAAACCCAGCTACATACCCCGACTATCCGATACTCTCCAATCCTGAACTTGGCAAGTACCTTAACCATTCTCCAATCTATAACCCTGACCTGGCTTGAACGACTACTCTACATCCCAGGCGCGCTCGCGTGGCTGTGGGTCGGCGTTAACCAATTCCCTACCTCAGCACCGCGGTTGCACTTTGTTTGTGGTGAGCTACGCGTTACACCTGTCCCATCCCATCTGAAGCCAAAAAGATGATGGGTCAACATCTCTGGCACCTTTTGGATTATACAGCAGAGAAAATACAAGAAAAGAAAGAAGGAAAGAACTTACCGGAGACGTCTCTTCAACCAACATGCATTGCATCATGGGTCAAGAGATCATGCCCAAGTAGGATTCGGAGGGTAAATCAAGCAAAGGTATGAAACGCATTAGTTGTATTTGATTTCATCGTGTATTTATTTTAGGTTGTCCATTGACTGCCAATGTGCTTATCTATGCCCCTTTCTGGGTACAGATAAGGACAGTAGCAAGCAATGCATTTGCTTATTTTTAGTTAATTGTTATGAATTGTTTTTTGTGTGATGTTTTTTTTTTTTTAAGTTGCCCATTTATTGTCATTGTGGCAATCCATGCCCATATTGTGGGCATGGTTTACCACAGTCACGATCAATGGCATTATTGTGATAAGTTATATGTTTTTAAGATTGGCAAGGTAGGAGAAAAAAGAAGGAGCACACAAAATATAGTGGTATCAAAAGATTACCAAATGTATTGATGCATCAGAGCTTAATGTGGTAACATTTCAGGACACAAAGTCCCTTCCTCAGACCAAACACCTCAAAGGTGGGGGACTTTGTGTCCTGAACCGTTACCACATTAAGCTCTGATGCATCAATACATTTGGTAATCTTTTGATACCACTATATTTTGTGTGCTCCTTCTTTTTTCTCCTACCTTGCCAGTATTTAGGATCCAGCTTTGGGATGCCAGGATCAACGGAAGGTGAGCACCAAAAGCAAACACCTTGCTAATTTTCCTTAAACAGTGGTGTGCCATTTATAATCCTTTTTGTATTAATGTTTTTAAGATTATCAGAATACATCCAGATTATGATAGAGTGCCCAAACTGGGTTACTTTCGCTACGTGTGTACAATACTTGTGGTGTCAGTAATGAGGCATTGGTGATTAGCCTGTGTCCAATAGTTCAGCGTAACTCAGTCAAAATAGTCCATTAACTGTTCTACAAAGTGCTGCCAATAGCACCAAGTGCAAAGGGGAGATAGCAGCAATCCTGACGGCCGTTTGGCTTCGGCACTTTTTCAATGGTTTTTAGATTCCTTCTGTAAATATTGATTCATTGAAGGAAACTGAGAATTTAAAATCGTTTTTTCGTTATAAGAATGTTGTCATTAATAAATTAAAAAAGAGTTATTGTTGGAAAGAGTTGCCAACCTATTTATATAGAAGCCATTTAAAATGTTTAGTACATTGCTTTAGAGGCAGTATTAGTTGTGCGGGTCTGGCTTGTTTTGTGCCAAGGGGAAGTCAATTGGGGGTAAAGATCGGCGCTTTGGCTGCTAGATGTTACTATTTAAATCTTACCTTCATCGCTCTCCCTCCCTTTTGTTTAATTTCAGTTTAGTTGTTTAATTTGTAGATTTTATTTTAAGTTTTATTTTTGATTGTGTTATTTTTATATGTATATAATAAAAAAAATATAAATATGAAATAAAAAATAATGAATTGGTTGTCACAGCTTTATTTCATGGTTTGATGGTTATAAGTTAAACTCTTGGCTAGGAGGAGGCATAGTAAAGTTTTGATACGATATTTATTTATCGTCATTTACCTTAATGCCGGTAAGGCTAAGGTTGATGATATTAGTATTTTCATTAATGGGGATATGCTATTATTAATAATAAAATATATTATTATTATTAAAGTTGTGGTCTTTAACACCATTTTAAATACAATTACAGTTTGGTCTCATTATTTATTTAAGTATAAGAGGCCCCTGCATCCTGGGCAGGACATAAGCTCTGCACACTATCATTTAATTCTGGAAAAACGCTCAAATTGGTTCACTAAAAGATACTGCAAGCTATTAAGAGTGGACACTTCTTACACACACAGACAACATGCAGAACTGGAATACGCCCTTGCCAGATCATTTCAGCTATGGAATGTTTCACTGTGATACAAGGAAATAACATTTTGTTCCCACCTTTGGCAGTGCTGCAGCCTTCAGGCCTGATGAAGCCCTTCTGAATCAGAGCTCCTACAGGTATGTTCCATCCGGCCGTGCGTTCGTACCCGGTGTGGCAGGACTTTCTGCCTTTCAGGTCATGGATGGTAAAGGCATCAGAAGGGCTTTTGTGGACGAGGGCCACTGCATAGTAACTATTAGACAGGTCAGACTCTGTTAAAAGAAAGAGCAAAAAGTGAAATGCGCTGGGAGATATTACACTACGGTTGTCCCACAGTATATTGCCTAATCCTTTTATTGCTGTGGGCTCTGGGGATGAAGGGGTTACAAAGTCTGAAATCTTCCTACGTATATACAAAATTATGAAGCTGCATGTCACAGAAGCTCCAAACAGGGAACATGATTAATGGACCGCTAGATAATAATATTAAAATCCATCATAATATTGCAGACAGCTGGATGTGGTCGTGCATGCGCAGTACAGTCGCGCATGTGCAGTGCAGTGTCTTCTGTTGCGGTGGCCATCTTGTTGCACCTTGCGCATGTGCAGAGTGGTACACAGAGGCGGCCATTACACCCATGGGCTCCGCGGAGCTAGATCAGATGGCCCAGATCAGCCAATAGGGCTGCAGCAATCCCCTGCTCCCTGATATTGTTACATTGTGCATGCTGAGAGCACGCAAGTCGGAGCTGGGACACCAGAAAGGTTGGGTGTCCATGTGCAGGTTGTCAGTGGCCCCTGCACTAGGCCAGACAACCCCTTAGGCCCCAGCTAGGCCCCGACTCACCTGGATTGTTTGTGGCTGCTACAGGGACAGGCCCTTAGACAGGGACACTGTCCAACTTAGCCTCACTAGGGTGAGGGACACAGCAGGTGAGGGGCTCTTCAGTGTGGGACACTCCAGCTGGATACCACCCAATGCAGAGTGGACTCGTCGCTGACCACAACTGTCGCTGGATCAGTGGATTCTATCTTCAGCTGTGGCATTACCGGGTGTAAGATCACACGGCAGGTACCTCACCTCACCAAGTGCACCAACAATACACCTTCAGTTCTACTGGGGCAGCGCTGTCTCACACTTTGGGGTTGGTTGACTCTGTGGACACCAGGGTGGTTGGGTGCCCAGAGGCACCTTCGTACTTTGGGGTAAACCCCACCGGTGTGTGGACACGGTGTTGTAGGGCACGGTGAGAGGGTATGGCCCTGCGAGGCCTGAGTGGTTCTGTCTTATCGCTATTATTCACATGTGTTCAGTAAACCTATTATATCATGTGTATTTCTTATATTGTCCTGCATGGGCTTATACCACACTGTTAGGATCCTGTGCAGGTGGAGGCGCTGTCACCCGATGGATCAAGTACACCCCAGGCTCCCAGCAGCGGAGGTTCATTCCTCCTGTGAGCCGCAGGTAACGCACCACTCATACCATAGCCGCCATATCTCCCTGGGGATGGGGGAAAGTGCGCTTCATTTGGTGTCGCTGCTGAGATCTCAGACCTGGGGTGCCCAACCTAATTTAAAAAACCAGTCAGACTAAATTAGAGACCATGTCTCTACCGTCCCGCCGGAGCGTCCATGAGTGGGCCCTGCGGAGCCACGCATCTCCTCGCCACATGGTCGCCATTAGTCAGGTCCCAGTATCCCTGCCTGTCACGGTAGATCAACCTTATTAAGACTTTTAATTACCGGGATAATTGATTGAGCAAGCAGAGAGATAAAAATAAATTGTGTTTAATCACCTAACGAACGTACACAACTATGTTACACAACAATACAGTAAAAAGACACACTTACTTTGGAAACTGGGATAACAAAACTAATCTTTCCTAATTGCAAACACACAGCAAAATATTCCAGGCCACTTCTCCTTCCAGTAGCCTTTTGCTGTTGAATTCTGGTCACTTATCCTCTGAGAAATTTAGACGATTTACTCAGAGCTGGAACTTCTCAAATGGGACTGAATCTCAGGTGAATCATACAAGATGGAACTGAGGGAGTCATGAAAAACTTAGATGGATCTGATGAATCTGATGAATCTAACTCTCTGACTGATTGCATAACTTTTTACAAACTCCCAAAAGTCCATCCTGTCAGTCTGCAGCGAATCACTGTGTGGGAATTTTCTCCCTGGCCAATGGGCATGCTCTGCCAGTAACACAGGTAGCCTGGCAGAAGCTTCAGAACAGTGACTGAGCATGTGCAACAAAACTGTCATCTTCCCCCCTTCCCCCCCTCCCCCCCCACTGGCCACTTGCCACTTACCACATGCCCTCCTGATTTCTTAATGAATGCCGCTCAGTCTAGCTAGGCCAAAGGGACCCTTTGAAGTGAGGATAACCGTGTTCCAATTAGCCTTTCCTGCTAACACCTCTGTGAACACCTCTAGGACAAATGTCCCTTTGAAGCTATTAGTCATAAGCCCCCGCTGGGACTTTAAAACCTAACTTACACCGTTTAATTCTAGCATGAATTAAACATTTTCCTTACCCCCTCAATAAACTCTCAGCCCATAGGCACCGAGCCTGCTAGCCATGACTTCTAAATCCCACAGTTCACCCACAGAGCATAAACCTATATACACATTAAACTATACCCATGTAATATAATATATTGTGTGTGGTAAAATATACACATTCTGCTGCGACAATGTGTTACAGTTTTTTGATGCAGGAAATAGAGTGTAACCTAAACGGTTCCCCTTACACTCACCTTCATCTCTTACACTCACCTTACACTCGCCTTCATCTCTTACACTCCCCTTACACTCGCCTTCATCTCTTACACACACCTTACACTCGCCTTCATCTCTTACACTCACCTTACACTCGCCTTCATCTCTTACACACAGCAACTGGATCTTTAAACATACATTTCAAACCACTACAAACCTAAACCTCTTATTTTAATAAAACCACCCTCAGTCTTATACCTGCCTGGAGTCTGGGCATATACATTAACCCCTTGTGTCCCATTTTTACCTTTTCCTGCTCTGTGCAGGGCGTCCTAGTGGTGAGTCGCAAGAACGGTTTCAGGATGGGGGTCTGCCTGGAGCACTGGGCTACCATGTATCCGAGAATCTCACTTGATTCCCAGATACATTTCTGTGCTAACTCATAACTTGAGAACCCCGATACCTAGCCACAATCTGTAACAACTTTCTCTAGAAACCCCACCCTGAAACTTACCTCCTGAAAATCTCCCAGTCCAAGCCCCTCTGGAAAAGGTAAAAACACAAAAATGGCAGTTGTCTCATTTTTTGCACACAGTCACAGTAATGCATACACAATGCCTGGGCCCCAGAGCTGACACACTAGGACCCCAAAACACGGGTCAGGGGTAACCAGGGGTAACCAAGCAGGCTGTCTTTCTGGTGTTGAATAGCAAAGTCAAAGTCCTGCAATGCCAGACTCCAGTGCAGCAACTTGCCACTCTCCCCCAGTCCCTCTTGCTCACTAGTGGCATATGCCACTTCTCTGGGCAGCAGTTTTCTGCTCAGATGCACAATGGGAGGTTCACCCACCTCCCCGCTCTCCTGGCTGAGTCCACAGGCAGGAGACCCGACCAACAGACCGGAGAGTCGCTGTTGGGTCACGTCAGTCAAGGGTTGGGTCACAGTGCTGTACTGGAGAACAGCCTCCCTGTAGTAACCTGCAGGACCTAACAAAACGTTACCCCTTTCTGGTTCTGGCTTCAGGTGCCCGCCACCCACTCCGTGCCCCAAGTAAAATACCTCTGCCATACCCCCTACACATTTTGTAGTCTTCAGCGTCAGCCCTGCCTCCCTGATCCTCTACAGCTCTGCAGCTACAGAAACTAAATGTAAGTCCCACAACTTACTACCCACAGCCGTGTTGTCCAAGTATGTCCATGCAAACCTGTGCATCCCTTCCAGTATCCTCTCTACACTCTCTGCTAACTCCGCTGCTACCTGATAGGCATACCTATGCAGAGGTCTCTGATCACCAGTCTCCACTAGATGATCCGGGCTATGTGCTCTGCCCAGCTTACCTGGGAACAGAACCCTATGCTGTCCTAGCATAACCCTCGCTTGCACACGCTGCTGTGCACTGCACTGGGACCCTAGTCCTTCCTGTTCCCCCCTTTCTAGATTCCCCTAGGAGGGTAGGCAGAGCCTTGCTCGCTGGGTCCCCCATCAGTGTGCTACAAAGAGCCAGCACTGATGCCACACTCTGCTTGAAATACTCCTTACCCATGTTAACATGATCAGCCCTATTTCTCTTTGTCTTACTTCACTAGTGGTATGAAATGGACCCTGTGTAACAACTGTTGCCTACACTCCCTCTGTTCCACTAGCTGTCTTCTACCAGTCCAAACCCTATCTAAACTGGTAGACCCCGGCTCTGCACACAAGAGCCCGCGGTGCCAGGAGTCCCGGCCTGACCTACTGGCCGAGTCAGAATCAGACACCTGGAGCCTCCTGCGCTCCTCTCTGGGCTCAGACTGCACCGCACCCCTAAACTGTGTCCCTAATTCTGGCCTCCCACACTTAGTCTCAAAGTCAGGGAACCCAGGAACATATAAAGAGCAAAGTAAGTCAGTATACTGTCGCGACTCAGTCTGGCTTACCTGTCTGGTCTCAACAGAGACCCTTGGAACTGTTGGTCCCAAATGCAGGGGGACGGCGGATCCTTCAGGTGCAACTCCTGATCGCTGGCTCCTTGTAATTGTTGCAACAAGACCAGTTCTGCCGTAAACATGCATGTAATATGTCCCAGGTCATTGCCAAGGAGGATCTCAGCATCTAACCCGGGTAATACCCCCTCCTCCCTTATGCCACGCCCGGCACCCCAATCACAAGAGACCCGGGCAACCGGTGTGAGCCGCAGCCCATCACCTGGCAGGAGCATCTGCACCCCCGGTCCAGGGAGCAGATCCTCTTGCCTCGCCATATCAGGTCGGACCAGAGTAACAGTGACACTGGAGTCACGCAAGCCAGCTGCTTGGCAAACTCCTATGGTCACTTGGCACAATGGTGCCCGCTGGACATCGCTGGATGGCACCTGGGCTGGTGCAGACTGATGTCCCTCCATCTCTGCTGCTGGTTGCTGGGGGTCAAGCGCAGATCTCTCCATGGACGTCCCTCTGTGGGTTGATTCCACGGCTGGACTTGACTCCTCTGTCTGTGCCAGCCGCACACGGGTGACCGGCCTCGCAGCTTGTGAACGTTGCCCCTGATGGGGTACATTGGACCTTTCCTGGTCCTGACAGATTGGGTTTGACTGACCAATCTGGTGGTACTTAGAGCAACTCCTCTCCTGGATAACCTCTGCAAACTTGGGTGCACTTCCAATTGCTGCAGCCTTTCCAATCCATTGAGGTGTGCTTTTGGCTGCCCTGGCCAGTGTGGCCAAGTCCTGAGCAGCCCTCTGTCCCCTGCCTGCCTTACCGATACACCCAGTACTCCTAGAAGAGTGCTGCAAGATATTGGCCCAAGATGGGCATGGGATCATCTACAACCGCCAGGCAGGTGTTACCGAAATATCACCAGGGGGAGTGAAGCGCATGGTCGCAGTGTGCTGCTACCCGGACCACGAAGAGGCCGACCACCTTTTCTCCCTGGAAAGTACACCTGAGGAAGATGCTCGCCGAACCTACAAACTGGTGCCCGAAGTACGCGAATGGACCTCCAAGCTTCCGGGGCAGATCAAAGTGTTCGTCGAGAACATCTCTGGGTCGAATATATGGCAGAACAACTGGGTCGAATATATCCAGTTACTCCTGTCGATACGATGGCCGCGCAAGCGACCACCGCTGCGGTACAAGATCCAACAGTCGGGCTGTGTCACGGAAGACCAGCACTTTTAACACATTTATACCCGGGGATCATATGAATGAATATGGTGAGTAAACGGAAAAAGAGAGAAGGGAAAATGTCTGCATCAGCCTATAGAAATAGAGCAATAGTAGAGCATACTAAGGTGCAATGTAGGGCCAATAGCAAATACAGTATATAGGTAGAAAAGTGCCCAACTGAATGCACTCGTAGTGTGAAAATGCAGAGTAGATTGGTGCAATTAAAACCCTTTTATTGGATATTAAAATATATATTTATAAGGGGTCAGGTGTATAGATCCATGACTTGTCCCCAGAAAATAAACCACTACCTTTTACGGCTTCTAAGTTAGATGTGCTATAGCGGAATCGGTGACTATATCAACCCCCCGTAGTAGTGTGGAGGTGACTTTCCTCTATACAGAATAGTGAAATACACATGTACCCTCAATGGAGTAACTACAGTGGTGCAGAAGCTCTTATTGTTTTAACTAAAAAAATCAGGTTTAGTTCATAAAAGTTAATGAACAGTCTGTTATACTGGATGCACCAATATTTTTACAACTGTAGCTGAGGGGGAAATGCAATAATAGCCACCATAATTAGCATAAATCAATGAAAATCAAATGACCTATATATCCGCTTATGCAACTGGAAGGGACGAACATCACGTGTTCCATCAGGGTATGATCAGATGCGGTGTCAGTCAGTGTGAATATTAATATAATACACGCATACACATTTGTAACCCATGCAAATGAATATACTGTTGACAGTATCAAAAATATACTGTATGTTGAAGCACACTCTAAAAGTGTTTTTACCCCTCGAGGCGTGGTTCAAAAGACCACATCAGTTTAAAGCCTCAAAGAAGATGTTTTGCGGTTTACTGCTGGTACATATGGTAAATATTCAGACGTGTGTCTCTAAAACCGCTATATGTCACTTTAAATCTGCAGTATCAAAAGATACTGTGTAGTGAGGCACACTCTAAAAGTGTTTTTACTCCTCGAGGCGTGGTTCTACAGACCACGTCAATTTATAGCCTCTGGGTAAGTATATAGCAGTGTCCCATTTTATAAGTGTGTACTTGCATTAGTCAGATCCATTAAACACTTATAGAGATTTTTGTGCAGATAATCTCTGTTAATCCAAGTGTGCAATAGTAGAATGATTACAGATAACACAAATATCCCATTTTATACCAACAAGACGTTACTGATACTCAGAATCCACTTATTATATAAGCAGATATCAAATGAAGTCAGTCGCAACATAGTTAAAGTAAGTTGCACTCAATGTATCAAGTAATCACCACAGAGCTGTAGCAGAAAAACCATCAGCTTAATTATAATATCAGAGTTAGTTGCTCATGTCAATATACACTGTAACCCCAAAAGAATAGGGTGTATGTATGTAGCATAGATATAAGATACATTCAAGGAGTATTTTTGAGGCGCGGTTCCAACAGAACCACCTCTATTAAAAGCCCCAGATTGTATCAGTGTTTATGTGGAGGGGGTGACGGGATCGGAGAATACATATAGTAATCACTGAGAAGAGATGACAATTCATCCGGTAAAACTAACAGCCATGGAAGATCTACTTGCTATGTGTAATCCCACAAGCTTGCCAAGTTAATGCCCGTTATAGCTTATCTGTTAGTTAGCTCGGTCAGTGTCCACGCCGTCACTCCACCTCTCCTTGGATCTCCTGCAGGTAGTGCCACGTGATGTCGTCGCTACGTCACTACCTACTGTTCATTTACTTTTATGAACTAAACCTTATTTTTTAGTTAAAACAATAAGAGCTTCTGCACCACTGTAGTTACTCCATTGAGGGTACATGTGTATTTCACTATTCTGTCTAGAGGACAGTCACCTCCACACTACTACGGGGGGATTTTGGAGGGGTTGATATAGTCACCGATTCCGCTATAGCACATCTAACTTAGAAGCTTTAAAAGGTAGTGGTTTATTTTCTGGGGACAAGTCATGGATCTATACACCTGACCACTTATAAATATATATTTTAATATCCAATAAAAGGGTTTTATTTGCACTAATCTACTCTGCATTTTCACACTACGAGTACATTCAGTTGGGCACTTTTCTAGCTATATACTGGATCATATGAATGAGCAAAGCAAGGCGATAAAATAAATTGTAATTTATTTCACGAATGGACATCCACACAATGTTACACAATTAAACTCAAAATACACTTACTGGGATGGGGCCAAACAAAATAAAATGTTCCCAAAATGAAATCTTGAAAACCAGAGTCTCTACGAGCAATTTCCCAGGAGCGGGAGTTGCTCGCAAAATGGCTTGAAATGGTCCGCGGTCAGCAGCGCTACCTGCAACTGCTGTGTACTCAGAAAGAGCTGCTTCTTTGGTTCGGTCACAGCTGTAATGGCGCTTAGAATCCTTGTAGCTTACGAAATCTTGGATGTTTCTTACGAAGCTTGATGAAATCTTACATGAATCTGATTCCCGATGGGCTGCATGCATTCTTATAGAGTTTAAATCTCTATCTCTAACTAGGGCAGCCAATCTCTCCATGGGAATAAGTTTTCCCACCTATCCTGAAGTTGCCAATACTTTGGAAATCTGGCAGAGGGGGTTTCTCATTCTGCTAAGAGCATGAGCCAACTTAGCACCTCTGCTTCTTAGCATATGAGACACAGCCCCTCTCCCTGGCGACACTAAGTCTGGGCTAGCCACCATTTGCTAAACTACCCAGACTTTACACTAGGATGGGTGTACTTCTGTATCCCCTCCCCAACTAACACCTTGGGGACACTGAGCCCTTTCAACTCCGGTCTTTTACAGACATCAGGGCACCAAGCCAGCGGGATGTCTTAGAAGTCCGGAGCTGCACATTCTTATCTGCTTTAGTGAGTCACTAGACGCATACTAAGTGGGGGCTACAATAAATGAGTGATTACCGGTCCCCGGTGGTCTGAATGAAAGCCCAAATGTGCCTATTATGTTTGATACACTATTTGAGGGGGACTTTCATAAATCAAATTTTATACAAACTTATAAAAATTATGCTATGGGTGCTATTCGTGTTTCTCCCTGAACTACAGGCACCGCATGTTTCAGCACGCTGGGAGCTTCCTAGCAAAAGATAGCACACAGCCGCTTTTATTACTCAAGCGCTGAGTTTAAAAACATTTTTACTCTGGCCACCTTATACCTGATGGGAAAGACACTGAACCCCTACACTGAGTTCTGGGGTGTTTGGCATATACCGGGGGAACCTGGAATGTGATTTCCCCCTGCCCGGTCTTACTGTTCTGGTCTGTGCTGAAGCAGGGAAATCTGGCAATGAGCTGAAAACTGCTTCATAGGGAGTATTTTGTCTGGTGGTCTGTGTCTCCGTGTCCCCAGGAATCTGGTAGAATTCCTGAGTACATGTTTTGGGGTAACCAGCAAGTCTGGCCCCCTTCTACCCAAACACACCCTGACAACACTTTACTGTAAAATCATCCCTGGAACTCACGCCCTGCGAATCTCCGCTGGTTGGCACCCCTGGAACAGTAAAACACACACATCTTTATTACAATACCGTACACATGCCATAACTGGGTTGCAGAGCTGACACTTCACATTCCCCAATATGGTTCAGGGGCACCCAGCCAGGCATAATACCTTTATTATTGGCCTGGGTACCCCCTCCCCGTCATAGGCTGACCTATGACTTTGGGGACTCAATTCTTTCCACCACATGGTCAAGCTGGAAGTCCAAAGAGGAGTCTTCTCGACGAGCGAGATGGATGTGGGCTGCAGCCAAAATGCCCAACACACCATCAGATTAAGTGATACCACCCCCTTCCGAGAACGGTCCCATAGCATCGCCTCCTTCTTTTTAATGTTAGATAGACAATAAGTATTTTTCATTTTTTATCACCTGTCTCCTTGGGCAGTGCATTGCTTTGTGCATTTTTTGCATTTTTTGCTGTTGCTATGTCCCGAACTAACCCCGTACCACCCGGAGGGAGACACTCTGCCGGAGCAATTTAACAGGACTCTCCTTTATATGCTTGGTACCCTGAAAAGCGCTCAGAAAAGTGAGTGGAGCAAGCATGTGGAAACATTGGTGCATGCATATAATTGTACCTGCCACAAGTCCATGGGATTCTCCCCTTACTTCCTCATGTTCAGATGAGAAGCCCGGCTGCTGTTGGACTGAGGGTATCAACCGACGTGGTACCCAATATGACGCACTTCAAATATGTGCAAAGGCTCCAGGAAAGGCTGCAACAGGCTTATCAGCTAGCTGAAATGTCCTCCGCCCAGCTAAACGCCAACAATAAAAGACGATATGACCATAAAGCTAGACCTCGGGAGATTCGTCCTGGAGGTGCCGTGCTTCTCCGCAACCTCAGAATCCCAGGAAAACATAAATTGGATGACCGTTGGAGAGACTGAGCGTTCGAAGTTGAGTCACAAATGCCGGGCCTCCCTGTCTACTGCATAAAAGATGCGGATGGCCGGGTGTAACGCCCGCGCTGCCCGCAAACCTGACAAGACCCCGGTACTGAGGTGGGAAGGAGAGATACCACACACCCACAGCAGCGGGGGCGTGCCCGGAATGTGGCATTGAGCGTAGCCGGGACTGGACTGCAGAGAAGGGTTAGTTGGGTACTTGCCGGATCTTGGGTTAGAGATGTTAGAGTAGTCGAGTTCGTAAGCCAATGGTCTGGGAGAGGAGAGAGCCGCATAGTCAGTATCCATTAGCCGAGTCCAAGGAGTATAGAGGTAAGTGTGGTGGAGGGGTAGCCAAGGTCGAGATCCACAGGAGGTACACAGACAGACCGGGTCAGGAACATAAAGACTGAAAAGATAAGAGCGAGAACCAAGCACAAGACCAGACAGCACTGAGCTACAAGGGATTATGCTGAGCATTGTAAGTGCAGAAACAGGATATAAAAAAGAACAGGAAACCAATAGCAGAGGGGGTAGAGCAGAGACTCGGCCCCAGCAGAGACTGGGATAGGTTCACAGGAGACAAGGGGCAATCAGTGCTTGACACGCAGCTGGGGATCATTGCACGACATCACGCGTGCGCGCCACGTGCTAGGGAGGCGCAACGTGTCAGAGGGGGCGGAGTCAAGCTCCGTGGCAGCAGTAGAAGAGGAGCGGGCATGCGCACGCTCTGTAACTGGAGCGGTGGTGCACGCACGGGCAGAGAGGGGAGCGTAGCCAGCGGCAGCTGCGGTACTTTTGGGAGGTAAGGAGGGAACACGCCGCAAGGGACGTGTTCCCCGATTCCTTACACCGGGTAAGGGTATGCCCCCAAAATCATCTCCTACCTATCCCACAAGTGGGGGAGGATGATGACCCAGAGATACCAGCTACACCTCTGGATGGTGAGCCAGCACGATTGGGAGAAAATGAAGAAACCATAGATGATCCTATGGAGCGGCCCTCTCAAAGAGTACTTCGAAGTCAAGGGGCACCTCCCGAGGGAGCTACTGGTAAATGACCCAGACGACAAATGCCTACTCCAGTGGCTCCAATGAGCCAACCTCTGGACCCAAGAAGTCCCTGCTTTGCACCACAAAGAGTTTACAGAGACATTAGTAACCCCAGTGGGAGACGTTGAGCCTCAGGACAATCTACATTACTCCCCTGAGGGAGTAGAAGAAGAGCTTCACAGAAGCCAAAGAATGAGGTACCCTCCTAACCGGGTAGCCTACGATTCATTTGGGGCACCCCACTACGAGGCTCACCAGTGGTTGCAGAGTAAAATACTCTCGATATTTGTCATGTTTACCCAGTTATACAATCTCATATAAAGTCATTGCAAGTGTTGAGATTGTATATGCAGACTGCATTTTTATTATATAACTCTGTGTGGTTATAATGTTGTTACGCTGTTCCTAAGAGGGAACGTTGGTATTTTCACCCAGGGGAGAGTGTAGTAGGGTCCCTTCCCTGGTTCCCCGGTCCCCGGTTCCCCCGCTTACATCCACTACAGGGTGGGAATGGTAAGGAGATAGCGGCAACTTGTGGAAGTGGCGACCGTGTCGCCGGAGGCTCCCGGCGGCTCCCTTCGCAGACGTGCATGCGCAGTGCAGTGTGTTCTGTTGCAGCACCCATCTTGGTGCACCTTGCGCATGCACAGGGAGGTACACAGAGGTGGCCATTATACCCATGGGCTCCGCGGAGACTACAACACCCAGCAGCCACTGAAGCTGCTAGATCAGATGGCCCAGATCAGCCAATAGGGCTGCAGCAATCCCCTCCTCCCTGATATTGTTACATTGCACGTGCTGAGAGCACGCCAGTCGGAGCTGGGACACCAGAAGTTTAGGGTGTGCATGTGCAGGGTGTCAGTGGCCCCTGCACTAGCCCAGAGACCCCCTTAGACCCCAGCTAGGACAAAGCAGAACGTTGCGCAGCAGTTGCGTCCTGTATTCTGGGATCAGGCCATCTGCTACTACCAGAGACTCTCTTCAGTGTGGGACCCTCCAGCTGGATACCACACAACACAGAGGCAGACTCATCGCTGAACACAACCGTCGCTGGATCAGTGGATCCTATCTTCGGCTGTGACATTACAGGGTGTGGAACCCGGCAGGTATCTCACCAAGTGCACGAAGTGCACCAACTATACACCTTCAGTTCTAATGGGACATTGCTGTCTCACACTTTGGGATGGGTTGACTCTGTGGACACCAGGGTAGTAGGGTGCCATGGGGCACCTCCGTACTTTGGGGTAAATCCCACCGGGGTGTGGACACAGTGTTGGGGGGCGCGGTGAAGGGGTGCGGCCCTGCGAGGCCTGAGTGGTTCTGTCTTATCGCTATTATTTATATTATTTACATGTGTTCAGTAAACTTGTCATACCATGCCATACCAGTGCGTATTATATAGCGTCCTGCACGGGGTTATCCAACATTGTAAGGATCCCACGCAGGTGGAGGCGCTGTCACCCGACGGATCAGGTACACCCCAGGATCCCAGCAGCGGATGTTCAGGCCTCTTGTGGGCCGCAGGTAACGCACCACTCATACCGTAGCCGCCATATCTCCCAGGGGGGGGGGGGGGGGGGGAGTGCGCTACAATTATTAATATTTTTATATCCACACATTCCTATTTACGTCATAAACTGTTGATCAAGAGAATTTAAACATTAACAGCAGTTTACTTTTCACATGCTGCATGTGCCTGAGTTTTGGTTATGATACCTACCAAAATAACTCTCTCCAGCAGCCGGCACCAGCCCATATCTCTTCCCAGCTGTGTAAATGTCACCTCCATCTAAAGTCACAGCATCAATCTCTTTTTCCTAAGGGAGGATTGTAACATTGAACATGTTTAGCTCTGCAGTGATTGCAGGCAGTCAGGCAAAGGGGTAAGGGAAATGTACAGCATTGTCACCTGAATCATTTTCATACACTTTTCTGTGCTGTCAGCAGAAACACACTGGAGTGATGGGTTCAAAGTCTTGTTTTTAAAGGCATTGGCCATATTTGCACATTTCCATATCTCCCCGATAGATAACGTGCACCAGCGCAGGCTTTTTGGCAATCCTAAATGATATAAATGTTGTTACATATAAACAGAATGGGTGCCCAATGCAGACTGTAAATTATCAAGTGTCTTTAAAAAAAAAAGAAGTGATACTGACTGGTTTAAAAAATAGATATGTTTATTAACCCTTTACTGACAGAGGGAACAGCAATTTATTGCTGTGCAATGCATTGCAGAAACATTTAGCAGTGAAAAGTTAAATATTTTGGGCAAAGTTACAGTATAACGACTACTGAATATTTGAGAAATATTTCAGCAATATCTATGTTGTGAAAATAGAAATAGAGAGGCTTCCTGAAATTAATTCCCATTTTCATTTAAATAAGGTGGATGATCTATATGAATATAACAGGACTAAATTGAGAATCTGCCCTTAGGTCCTAACTCAAAATCTGGGAGATGCATTGTTTTTGGGCGTCAGGCTCATTGCTCTGATACAATTTTGCAATGTTTATGCCTATACCAGACTTAAATAACCTTGTGGAGACACCCCAATACACATATGCTTTGCCTTCCCTCCCTCCCCCCACCCATTGGTTTTCTTCTGTACCTTATTCCCACTGAAAAATTTTCAATAAAGATTAGGTTAAATAAAGTAAAGTCGAATCTCTGTGTGAAAATACTAATGGAGTGGTGTCCAGCGACCCTTATTACCATCAAACTTTGACCACTATAATCCATCAAAATATTCATGTTCCCTTTAACAAATGTATTAAACAGTTCCCACTCTTTCCCATGTGAAGCAATCGTATTACTGAATGGAAGAGTGAATAGTGGAATCATTTCCTAAAAGCATTAAACAAATATATTGTTGGTTGTTGGGTCAGAGAAGAATAATCCTTCAGTCTGTTAATTTATCTGTAATAATAAACCAGAGTCAAAAATGAAACAGTACTTTATAGTATTGTTATGTACTTAATGGTAACTGTATAATAGTATCAATCTTTCATGTATGACTGTACTTGTTTACTGGATTGTATCCCTACCTCCCCTCTCCCCCTCCCAACCCTCCCTATTATTTTCTGTACCTTCCCCAAATGTTTAGTTTCCTTCCCTTGGAAAACTTCAATAAAGATTGAGTTTAAAAAAAATATATATATATATATATATGTGTAAAAAATAAATATACTATATTTATATATATATATATATATATATATATATATATATATATATATACACACAAAGGAAAAAAAGACTGCGCCTGGTGAAACTGGATATATTAACTGAACTCGTATAATATATAATTTGATATTATATGGTTGTAAAAAACTCTAATATGTTGTAGAATTACCACAATGTGATGTTAAGCAATCACAATTCTGTGCACTCAATCAATACCGTGCTATAATAACATACAATGCATAATAAAAAATAAAAAATGAAAAAATAAAATATGATATAAAAACACAAAATATGTTTAAAAATCAAGTGGGTAAAGTAAGTCCATGTATATCAATTTGATACCAAACCAATGATGTGACCTAGATAGGTCCGACCAAAAATTGTCCAGATGCTGGCAGCTTTCTTCTCGGGCACAACAACCTCCCTTGACAAACCTAACAGAAAAAAGCACCCGATCTTCGTGTAATACCGTAAGTAAAATTTCATATAACATGGACATCACGATTGAAAACTCACAAGATTCCAAATAATAAAAGCATTGTATGCGTGATACTCATGCTCCGACCCGTCGTATGTAATGGCCACGGTGCCTCTGCTCCACTGGTGGCGCTCCGGAATGACGTCACGCCTCTTTGGGTGAAGTTACACCTTGTAGGTTCCTCCGACAACTCCTGTCTCTTAAGTTTAAGTTCCCTTCATAGTAAAGAGTCCAAATATACATTTGGGAGAGTGAAGCCAGACTCAGTTCCGGTATATTTGGACTCTTTACTATGAAGGGAACTTATACCTAATAGACGGGAGTTGCCGGAGGAACCTACAAGGTGTAACTTCACCCACAGAGGCGTGACGTCATTCCGGAGCGCCACCAGTGGAGCAGAGGCGCGCGGCGACAAAATACGACGGGTCGGAGCATGAGTATCACCTATACAATGTTTTGTGAGTTTTCAATCGTGATGTCCATGTTATATTACATTTTACTTACGGTATTACACGAAGATCGGGCGCTTTTTTTCTTCTTTTATTCTGTTATATATATATATATATATTGTTAGGGATGCTGTGATTTTCTGTGAGATTACTAAAACGAATAATACACATATTGCATTTCTCTGGCAGGCAATGTGTGTATATTCATGCAAAGGCTTCACTTACTGTCAGGGTCACAGCTCATCCCCTTCATTGCATGCAGATATTCATCCCCAAGCCATGCCTGGTACGTCTGGGTGGAGATCAACCTTAGCTCTATGGTGGAGTCTTTGAAAAGCAAGTTGTTACCATTGTAGGCTGTGGAGTGAAACATCTGGAAACCAGAGCTGTCAAAATTAAATCTGCGCTGTAAAAAAAATCAAAAGGAACATCACTTCATACTGAAAGCAGAACAGATATAATACAGGATCATGTTAATGTTGCTAGCACAACCAGAGGCTCTTTCTGGTGGAAGTAATACTGTGCAGTAAATAATCATGTATCCCTATTTGCCTTGTCTGAAAGAGAGAGACAGAGAGAGAGACAGAGAGACACAGACAGAGTGACACAGAGAGAGACACAGAGACAGACAGAGTGTGAGTGAGTGTGACCGAGAGACACAGACGGAGACACAGAGTGACACAGAGACACAAAGAGATAGACAGATAGAGTGAGAGACACAGAGAGGGTTGGAACCTGACATACAGTATTGACCTCCAACTTTTGAAAAACACAAGTAGCTAATAATTAATAAAAACATCTCACATTTCCCCCTCATTACTTTTTCAAGCAGTGCAAGGTGCCGGAAGCAATGAAGGAGTTATTATCCATTAGGGACTACAGAGAAAGAATGTTATCAGCACCCACCTGCCCTTCATTGAGAAGTCTGTAAATGAGAGACCCATCCATGTCTGGCCTGACAACAACAGCATGAGCGGGGACCCTGGCCAGGTTACAGTGTCTCCACTCGCTGACACCCACACGGGTCCCATCCCTGCACAGCAGCTGGTAGTTTTCGGACAAAACATCTTGGGCCCATGAAGCTGGGTTTTTGCCTATAAATAGATGAGCAAAATGTTGTCAGATTACATTATTAATAATATTAATAATAATGTTACAATTCGAGGCTTCCAGATACATAAATCAAGTCCCAGTCGACCATAGAGATACGGGATGTAAGATAAGAGGTTAACCCCTTTACTGCCAGATGATTGTGCAGACTCTTCTGGAAGTGTTAAGAGTGCACATAAATGTGACAGCAGCAGTAAGGCACTGCAGGACTTTGATTATCATCAAACAACTCCCTGTTTAGGTGCCACACTGGCCCCGTAACCATAGGCAATCAATAACTGTGATGATAGGGGGTAGCCGGCCTTCATTAATAAAGGTCACGCCCAGCTGGTTACCCCTTAAACTGTATGGCAAGGGCTGAGAGTGTCAGCTCTTTAGTCTAATATTGTACCTTACCGTGTTGCCCTGTAATTCTGTTGCCTTATACTGTCCCCCATAGGGTTACAAGCTAGGAACCGTGTGTGGGGTTAACTATGAAGGTCAAGGGGGCTGTATTCCCTTTGACTCATGGTCCTGTAGCTGCCTGTGCAGGCTTATAAGTGGGCTGCCTTGTATGGGTTGCCCCATATGAGAAATAGCTGCATGGCAGAAACTTCTGGAACATGAGGAGAAAGGGGGATATTTGGGGGCAGACAGGGTTATTGCATGCCAGCAAGGTATTAGAGCTGGGTCTAGAAGGCTTGTATCCTATAACAGGTTTTAGAGCCCCAGTTCACAGACCCCACTTTTAGGTCCAAATTGTAGAGTGCAAGTTTTAATGTTGCGGGGGGGTGGGTCAAGGCAAAAGGGTGGGGTCACTGCGGAGTTCAGTTTATCCATACTCACCATCTGAATTTTCTGACACTGTGCTGTGTTTCACAAAAGCAACATCACCTTCTCCTTCCACCAAACACCTAGAGAAGCACATTGAGTGTATGTGATCCTGGTGATGTTTCCATGCTGATACCTACATCGTGAGCTCTCCTTATGTTACACAGATTTATGTATCTGTCAGTTACAATGTAAGGTTACTGCCTTGCTTATGGAAATATTAATACAATCAGCCAGCGGCTCCAGAAAACATAACATATTTTGTATTGTTGGAGTGCCGTGGTAAAAACAATACACCCTTCCCACACACGTCTAAGGGAGACAGCTTGACTCAGTCTGGGTTATCCTTTAGCACAGTGTGTTCTTTAAAACCAGGTGGTTTCTCGGATTTTTCATTCCAAGCGGTCATCATACTTCTTGGCTTTATTTTAATAGTCTCTCAGCTAGTTTTAATATTTATCACATACATATATACATATCTATATACACACACACATATATATATATATATATATATATATATATATATATATATATATATATATAGATATATACATATCTATATACACACACATATATATATATATATATATACACACGCACACACATACATATATATATAAATTCATACATACATACACACAACATACATACACATATATATATATACATACACACTACATACATACACATATATATATATATATATACATACACACTACATACATATACATATATATATATATACATACACACTACATACATATACATATATATATATTAGGTATTATTCCGTACCAAGGTTCAGCTGTTACAGAGTTGCTAAGCAACAACACAGACAAACATTCGGAAATATAAAACGGCTAAGGATGTCTGCAACAAGAATTTCTCCTCAAGGAGAGATAGCTAAGGGGGGAGGAGACAGAGAGAAAATAAGGATGCGGGGGAGAAACAGCAAGGGGGTGAAGAGAGACAGCAAGGAGGGGAGAAGAAACAGCAAGGAGGGGAAGAGAAACAGCGAGGGGAGGAGAAACAGCGAGGGGAAGAGAAACAGCAAGGAGGGGAGAAGAAACAGCAAGGAGGGGAAGAGAGACAGCAAGGAGGGGAGGAGAAACAGCAAGGAGGGGAAGAGAGACAGCAAGGAGGGGAGGAGAGACAGCAAGGAGGGGAAGAGAAACAGCAAGGAGGGGAAGAGAGACAGCAAGGAGGGGAAGAGAAACAGCAAGGAGGGGAAGAGAGACAGCGAGGGGAAGAGAAACAGCGAGGGGAGAAGAGACAGCAAGGAGGGGAGGAGAGACAGCAAGTGGAAGAGAAACAGCGAGGGGAGGAGAAACAGCAAGGGGAGGAGAAACAGCAAGGAGGGGAAGAGAGACAGCGAGGGGAATAGAAACAGCAAGGGGAGGAGAAACAGCAAGGAGGGGAGGAGAGACAGCAAGGGAAAGAGAAACAGCGAGGGGAGGAGAAACAGCAAGGGGAGGAGAAACAGCAAGGAGGGGAAGAGAGACAGCAAGGAGGGGAGGAGAGACAGCAAGGAAGGGAGGAGGAACAGCAAGGAGGGGAAGAGAGACAGCAAGGGGAGGAGAAACAGCAAGGAAGGGAGGAGAGACAGCAAGGGGAAGAGAAACAGCAAGGGGAGGAGAAACAGCAAGGAGGGGAAGAGAGACAGCCAGGGGAAGAGAAACAGCGAGGGGAGGAGAAACAGCAAGGAGGGGAGGAGAGACAGCGAGGAGGGGAGGAGAGACAGTAAGGAGGGGAAGAGAGACAGCAAGGAGGGGAGGAGAGACAGCAAGGAGGGGAGGAGAGACAGCAAGGAGGGGAGGAGAAACAGCAAGGAGAGGAGGAGACAGTTGGATGACAAGGAGAAGGGAATGGAGTGCAGAGTCCACATGAGGCAGGAGGGAGTGCAAAGAGAGGGAAGTAGAGACAGCAAGGTGAGTACGAGGAGGAAACAGAAACAAGAGAGGTAGTGTTGTGTGTACAGAGAGGAGCAGACACAGTAAGGCAGGGAGTGCAAAGAGAGGGGAGGAGAGAGTGCAAAGAGTAGCAGGGCATGATGGAGGAGAGCGTAAGTGGGGAAGAACGGACAAGAGACAGTAATGCATTACAGGGAGAGGTGAAAATAAATAGTAATGTTTAATTAACAAGCTTTAAGATGTGCTAGATCGATACATACAGTATGTTACGTGGGGTACAGATAGTTTAGTTAGACATTGTCTCAAGGAGTTAGAGAAAGGTTACAATTTAACATTATCTACATGATATATAAGATGGGAAGAAGTAAACAGAATCACACATCTTTCAGAATGAGACACACTGCAGCAGCCAGCACAACCACAAATAACACAAACATTGACAGTCACCAACAGCAGGACTGCACTAATAACTTTTCAGACTATACACCAAATCAAGCAGAGTCCTCAGTATTATCAAAGGGTCTCATATTCTGCCCTACCAAGCCTATTGACCAGATTGAGCTGTGAAGTGACCTGGAAGAGTTCTTCAGAAGATTGCGTCTTAAGAAGTTCTTTCATGACAGACACAACCAAGATCGTGCCAACACTGCAGAAGGAGAGCCATTGCACATGAGCAGGGAGAAGCAAAAATCCAACTGGATCCCACAAACTGGACGATTACACCGAAAGCTTTAGACACAGAGCCAAATCCACCATCCTGGGCAAATTAAGGAAACAAACGTATAATCTGGCACTGATTGAGAGGAGAGCCATAGAATCGCTAAAGGCCAACCACAGCATAACAAACCTGCGGATAAAGGAGGAGCAGTGGTCATAATGAACACCACAGACTACCTGCGGGACGCGCACAGACAACTCTCTGATGCAAAGTATTACACCAAACTGCAGGAGGATCCAACAAAAAAATACATGAGAGAACTCAACAGGATCATTAAAACACTCAAAATCCACACAAGAGAATAAATTCTGGACCTGATACCAACTAACCCAAAACCTGGCACATTCCACATGCTCCCTAAAATTCACAAAGAAGGTAACCCTGGGCGCCCTGTTATCTCTGGATTTGGCACATTGACTGAGAATATTTCTGGCTGGGTGGAAGGCATTCTAAAACCACTTGTCAGGAACACACCCAGCTATATGCAGGACACCACCGACCTGCTTAACAAACTGAATGCCATTGGCCCCCTCCCAACAGGAACACTACTAGCAACCATGGATGTAGAATCACTTTACACTAACATCCCCCACAAAGATGGGATTTCAGCCTGCAGATATTTTCTGGGACCGCCAGAGCCACTCACAGACACAGTGACTAAATGCATCGAATTTATGCTGACCCATAACTACTTCACATTTGGAAATGACATACGTCCAGACAACCGGGACCACTATGGGCACTCAGATGGCGCCACAGTATGCCAAGCTGTTCTGCGCAAAACTGGAAAGTGACTTTTTTTCCACCTGTCACTTGAAACCCCTTACATACCTTCGGTACATTTATGACATTCTCCAGATTTGGACCTCTGGTGAACAGGACCTCCTACAGTTACATGATAACTTCAATACGTTCCTCCCGACCATCAACCTCAAACTCACCCATTCCCCGGACAAAGTATATTTCCTAGACAGCACCATTACTATAAAGAACAACCAACTACAGACTTCTGTATACCGCAAACCTACAGATAGAGCCAGCTATTTGAGGGACAACAGCTTCCACCCGACACACACTAAGCATGCAACCATCTACAGTCAAGCCATACGATACAACCAGATATGCGCAGACACAGCAGACAGAGGCAAGCGGATTACAGCCTTGAGATCGGATTTCATAAACCGTGCATATAACCACAGAATTGGTTATCACTCAAGAGATGACCCCAGAGATCAATCCATCTCATATGCTTCAGGACAGTCCGTTAATTGGCACCAATCACATAGAGATCAGGATGCAAAAAACTGGTCAGGAAGAGGACGCGGAGATCTAGGAAGAAGCGGGGGGGCCAGAGGAGCCATGAAAAGAAAGAAATATTCTTAGATGTTTGCAATAATAATGTGGTTAACATTTCAGATAAAATTTTGACACCAGCCCAATTATCCCTCCTGAATAAGGGGCTAAATTTTGCGCCATCTGATAATTTCAAACTGTTTAACACTGTTATCGATCTCCAATGTTTTGTTCGTAAACTCTGTTTAAAAATTTTTTTTGCTGGTGAGTCTGGTGTGGGTCTGTCTACCCTAGCCTCTTTGGCACCTATTGGTGCCGATGGGGGTGTGGTTATTGACCCACACCACACTCCCCTTACATTCAAAGAATATTGTACCATTTCAGACATGGAAAGTTTATTGTCTAAACACGATTTATGTCATGATGAAGATCCCACGCTTAACTTCTTTGTCTCTAGACACACTGACTTCAGAAAAAAATCGACCTTTATTCCCTATACATCTAAGGGTCACTACATTACAACTTTTGGACGTCTAGTGGAAAAAGACCTTAGAAAGTTGGCTGAGGTTTGTACTTACAGCTCTCTCTCCCCTGGCAATCTTACAAAAGAAGAGAAAGTAGAACTTTTGAATCTTCAAATGTATCATACTATTGTAATAAAAAATGCAGATAAAGGGGGTGCAGTTGTGGTACAATCCTCGGCCAACTACAAACAGGAAGCCCTCAGACAATTCGGGGATTGTACTACTTATAGGAAACTTGATAGGGATCCTACCAATAGTTTTCTTTTGGAGTTAAGAGCATTGCTTGACTTGGGCAAAATCCTGTGTGTCCTCAATAATAAGGAATTTGATTTTCTTTCTTGTACACATCCTATTGTCCCCATCTTTTACCATCTCCCAAAGATCCATAAGTCACGTACCTGCCCTCCTGGCAGGCCTATAGTGGCTAGCATTGGATCTTTGGGAGATGGTGTCTCCCGTTATATTGACAAATTTCTTCAGCCGCTGTTTCAAGCTTTACCCTCCTTTCTAAAAGACACCAATCAACTATTGCTTGATTTAAAGGATTTCAAATGGGAGACATTGTATTGTTGGGTGACTATGGACGTTATGTCACTTTATAGCATTATTCAACATCAGCAAGGGATTGCTGCAGTACAGCATTTTCTCCAATTATCTGATTTATCCACTTCACTGAGCACATTTTTATTGGAAGCTATTTCTTTTTTGTTAACACACAATTATTTCACTTTCGATTCACAGTTTTATTTACAGCTGAAGGGCACTGCTATTGGTACTTTATTTGCACCTTCTTACGCAAATCTTTTTATGGGTTTTTGGGAATCTATTTTTATTTTTGGTGATCACAATTCATTTAGGGAGCACATTAAATTCTACAGGCGTTATATTGATGATTTGTTTTTTATTTGGGATGGTGATTTTTCTTTATTTCAGTCTTTTTTTAACACTTTGAACACTAATGACTATAACCTCACGTTCACTTATGAGATTAATTATCAACATATTTGTTACTTGGATATCATGCTGTACATTGATATTAACAAAACCATTCAGACTGACATATACACGAAGCCCAACTCTCACAATGCTTTTCTTATGTATGATAGTGATCATTCTAGGCCCCTAAAAAAGGGCCTCATCAAAGGTCAATTTTTGAGACTAAAAAGACTGTTCAACACAAGAATCTTTTGAAATACAATATAAGGATCTAGCACATCGATTTTTGATGAGGGGATACAGTCAATCACACATTACAGAAGCCCTGGATGGGGTTAGATCATTAAATCAGGGAGATCTTCTTTCTCGTGATGGTACCTCATGCCATAAGGGGAATTTGAATGTTCCTTTTTTCATTACACACCAATCTAGACAAGCAGATTATATTAGGAACATTATTCACAAACATTGGGACACAGTCAAATTGGATAGGGATTTAGCTAGTATTGTACAAGAGGGACCTAAAAGGGTCTTTAGAAAAGCGAAATCTTTGGCTGGTTTTCTGTCACCCAGTCTATTTGACTCGCGTTATCAAAGACCCATTTCTAACATACCTAAAGGTTTCTTAAAGTGTGGCCATTGCAGTGTCTGCCAATATGCCATTCCTATTAATAGCATTGATACTATTGACCCCAAGAGGAATATTAAGCTTAATACCTTTATTAATTGTAATTCTACATAAATTGTATATATTTTGAATTGTGGCTGTGAAGACATTACATTGGTCGTACGATTAGATGTCTAAAAACTAGAATCATGGAACATGTTAGGGCCATTAAAAAACATACTGCTCTACACCCAGTTTCCAGACATTTTTCGCAGTGCCCTATGGGTGGGATCCAGAACTTCTCTTTTTCGGCTGTTGAGCATGTTTCACCCCCCATTCGGGGGGGGGGGAGATAGATTAAACATGCTCAACAGATGTGAGATGTTCTGATTTACAGTATGGATTCATTGTCTCCTACTGGAATTAATCAAGATTGGGAGCTCATTCATTTTTTGTAAATATGTTGATTTACATTTTGTTAATTTTTCTGATTAATATTATTATCTTATTTTGTTTGATTTCATTTTACTGTGCTTCTAATTTTCTGAATTTTGTGGATTTCTTTGAATTTTTTTGAATTTTTTTCAATTCTGTTTGATCTTCTATCATTATATACGTTGTCTCTTTACATTTTTTTAAATATTTATTTATATATTTTATTTCAAATATTATATTATATTCACAACTGCAATAAATATGATTTTTTTTTAATCTAATTATTATACTTATATACATATTTAAATATATTCTTCCCTACATCTGTTTGATATTATTTTCGTTTACAGATGTCTTAAAGCACTTTTATTATATACACATGTGTATGTGTGGATATAATGTATCTTGTTCATATATACACATGTTTATATTAATGCACATATATATATTTTTCAATTAATTCGTTATTATATATATTGCAGTCGTTTATTATCATACTGTTGTTGTTTCATTACCTTTTTGTTTATATACTTAAGAGTAGTCACCATGGTTACCATAAGTTCCGTTTTCTTTTCTTTTTATATTTTAATATATTTTTGTGTTGAGCTTTTCTATTTATTCTTATGATTATTTTCGTTGTTTTCTTGTTTTAACCCTTTACGATTGCGTTGTTATTATTTTTTAGGTCTTGTTATATTGATTTCTTTTTGTATCTTTGTATGCTGTTGTCTTCCTTATTTTGCGTCCCAGTGTGGAGGTATTTTTACCCTTTGGAGCTTCCGTAGCCCAACCATCTTAGTCCCATACCATCTGACGTCACAGTGGTTTTGGCGCGAAGATACTTCCGCATTCGGGCTGCTATTTAAGGTAAGCATATTTTAACGGAGGATACCCTTTGATAAAGCGCCACTAAGGCGTGAAACGTGTTAGGGATACCTTTTTTCTTTTTGTTCCCCTTTAGCTTAGGCTATTATGCACCTTAATTAAAGCATTTTTATATTTTTCTATGTTTGCCTCCAGCCCTTTTATTTTGCAGTGCGCAACCTTTTTTCTCCGTTTTTGTATAACCACAGAATTGTAGACCAGAAAATCCACAAAGCCACCAGAATACCAAGAAGTGATCTCCTTGAATACAGACAGAAAGAGACAAGCGACAGAGTACCTTTGGTGGTCAGATATAACCCACACATAGAAGCCCTATGCAAGATAGCCAGGGAACTACAACCCATCCTCCAGGAAGATACAAGACTGCAACAGGTCTTCCCTTATTATCATACAGACAACCCCATAATCTCAAGAAAATGATGGTGAGGAGTAAAGTATTCAACAGTACAACTGAATGCGGGTCAAGACCGTGCAAGGACACAAGATGCAAAACCTGCGCAATGCTCTACACAGCGGGCACAATACAAATATCGCACAGGAATCGGGAATACAAAATCAGAGGAAGGTTCACCTGTTCCTGCAGCTATGTCGTGTACCTCATCATGTGCATGAAATGCCCAGGGGGCTGCAACTACATAGGTGAGACGGGACAGGGGCTAAACAAGAGAATGAATCTGCATCGCTATAGCATCACACGCGGAAAAAGAGACAGTCCTGTCGGCGAACATTTCTCTGACTCTGGCCATAAGATGAACGATCTGAAGGTGGCCATACCCAAAGGTAATCTTAGAACACCGAAATTTAGACGGTTGCATGAATACAAATTTATACAACTGTTCGGGACATTTAGCGGTGGCCTAAACCGAGACCGCAGTTTTATGAGTCACTTCTGACAAGAGAAAACTCTCTTCCCATGAGTGCTAATGGCCATGTCTTTACATACTGCACTACATGTATCCACACACAGCTGTCTCTTACACATACAAATACTCTATGTAATTCCATCCCTATATACCAATAGGGACAACATAGTATCTTCACACACTTTTAGTAATGCAACACCCTCTTACATTCCCACACTTACAATACAATACAATATCAATGGTATGGGTATGTCTTTATTTATATAGCGCCATAAATGTACATAGCGCTTCACAGTAGTAATACATGTTGTAATCATATAAATAACAAATAATAACAGGTCATGGGAATAAGTGCTTCAGACATAAATGTAACATTAAGGAAGAGGAGTCCCTGCTCCGAGGAGCTTACAATCTAATTGGTAGGTAGGGGAACGAATAGAGACAGTAGGAGGGAATTCTAGTAAGTGCGTCTGCAGGGGGCCAGCTTTATGTATCATGTGTCCAGGATTATCCACAGTGCTATTCATATGCTTCTTTAAGCAAGTGTGTCTTAAGGTGGGTCTTAAATGTAGATAGAGATGGTTCTAGTCGGATACTGAGGGGAAGGGCATTCCAGAGGTGCGGGGCAGTCAGTGAGAAAGGTTTAAGGCGGGAGAGGGCTTTAGTTACAAAGGGGGTAGAAAGAAGACATCCTTGAGAAGAACGCAAGAGTTGGGATGGTGCATAGCGAGAAATTAGGGCTGAGATGTAAGGAGGGGCAGAAGAGTGTAAAGCTTTAAAAGTGAGGAGGAGAATTGAGTATGAGATGCGGGATTTGATCGGAAACCAGGAGAGGGATTTCAGGAGGGGAGACTCGGAGACAGATTTAGGAAAGAGTAGAGTGATTCTGGCAGCAGCGTTTAGGATAGATTGTAGGGGAGACAGATGAGAGGCAGGGAGGCCGGACAGCAGGAGGTTGCAGTAATCCAGATGGGAGAGAATGAGGGCCTGAGTCAAAGTTTTAGAAGTCGAGTAACAGAGGAAAAACGGAGGAAAAAGCAACAAGTTTTAGAAACGTTGTGCATGTGAGAGGAGAATGTGAGAGAGGAATCGAGTGTGACCCCTAGGCAGCGTGCTTGGTCTACAGGGTGAATGATCGTATTTCCAACAGTAATGTGGAAGGAGGTAGTAGGGCCAGGTTTGGAATGAAGTATAAGGAGCTCTGTTTTTGCCATGCTAAGTTTCAGTCGGCGGATGGCCATCCAGAATGATATTCCAGAGAGACATTCAGAAAGTTTGGTCTGTATAGCAGGTTTAAGGTCAGGTGTTGAAAGGTAAATTTGTGTGTCGTCAGCATAGAGGTGATATTTAAACCCAAAAGATGTGATTAGGTCCCCTAGATAGTGTGTAAAGAGAAGAGAGAAGGGGTCCCAGGACAGAGCCCTGGGGTACCCCTCAGATATATCGATAGAGGAGGAGGAGGTGTTAGCAAATGAGACACTGAAAGTATGATGGGAGAGGTAAGAGGAGATCCAGGATAGAGCTTTGTTACGAATACCAAGAGTATGGATAATGTGGAGGAGAAGAGGGTGATCCACAGTGTCAAATGCTGCAGAGAGGTCGAGTAATAGGAGCAGAGTGTAATGACCTCTGTCTTTGGCAGCATGGAGGTTGTCGGTTATTTTAGTGAGGGCTGTTTCAGTAGAGTGAGCAGTGCGGAAGCCAGATTGTAGAGAGTCTAGAAGAGAATAGGTGTTGAGAAAGTGTAGCAATCGAGAGAGTACAAGACGTTCAAGGAGTTTGGAGGCAAAAGGCAGGAGGGAGACAGGTCAATAGGGGTCAAGCTTGCTGTTTTTGAGTAATGGTATAACGGTTGCATGCTTGAAGGAGGATGGAAAGTGAAGAGTTAAAAATCTGTGTGAGCATAGGGATTATAGAAGGAGCCAGAGGTTTTAGGAGATGGGAAGGAATGGGATCAAAAGGACAGGTGGTAGAGGGAGAAGAGGAGATCAGCAGTGACACATCCTCCTCCGAGATAGCAGAAAAAGAGTCAAGAAAGGCAGGAGGAGAGTTAGGAAGCGGTGTGGGATGGGAGGAGGCAACAGATGGGATGTTCTGATGTATGGATTCCACCTTTTCCTTAAAAAGGGTTAGGGTTAGGGTTCCTTAAAAAGTCAGCAAAGTCCTGAGGTGAGATGGAGGAAGAAGAGGAGGCAGCCGAGGGTGGTCTGAGTAGAAAGTCAAAGACAGAAAAGAGTCGGCGTGGGTTAGACTTGCAGCATGCATGTGTGGGAATTTAGCCAGGGTCTGGGGTTAGAAGGGCGAGGACGGCAGAGAGAAAGCAGGGCATGTAGATCAAGAAAGGAGGATAAGGCAGAGTTGTAGTTCCTGACCAGGTTGTCAATGTCTGAAGCAGAACTGAGAGAGGAGAAGGAGGAGCGTAAAGTGGAATCAAAAGCTGGTAGGTTAATAGAGCGCAGGTTTCTGCAAAAACGAGGGCTAGATGGAGATGGAGAGGGGAGAAGCGAGAGAGAGAAAATGAGATTAGGTGATGGTCAGAGAGAGGAAAGGGAGAAATGGGTGAGAGAAAAGTTTTTAGTGAAAACCAGGTCTAGGTAGTGGCCATCTTTGTGGGTGCTGGCTGCAGTCCACAGTTGAAGGACAAAAGAAGAGGTTTGAGAGAGAAAGCGGGAGGCCCAAAGAAGAGAAGGGTCATCAATGTGGCAGTTTAAGTCCCCAAGGAGAAGAACAGGGGAGTCTGAGGAGAGAAAGAAAGAGAGCCAGGATTCAAAGTGAGAGAGAAAGGCAGAGGGGGGATGATTAGAGGTAGGTGGGCGATAGATGACCGCCACGTGGACAGGGAGAGGCGAGAAGATCTGGACTGTGTGAACCTCAAAGGAGGGAAAAGCAAGCGAGGGAGGAATAGGAAGGGTTCGGTAACGGCAGAGAGAGGAGAGCAGGAGCCCCACGCCTCCACCCATGCCATCAGGGCACGGAGTGTGGAAGAAGGAAAGGCCACCATAGGAGAGGGCAGCTTCCAGAGCAGTGTCAGACTGAGTGAGCCAGGTCTCAGTTATAGCAAAGAGAAGCAGGGAGTGAGAGAGAAAGAAGTCATGCACAGAGAGGAACTTGTTAGAGAGGGAGCAAGCATTCCAAAGGGCACAGGAGAAAGGGAGAGAGGAGGGAGGGTGACAGGGGATGGGTATGAGGTTGGAGGGGTTGACACCAGAAGGAATAGAAGTTGCATGTGGGAGGCAAGGGCGAGAGCAAGTAGAAATAAGGCAGGGACCAGAATTGGGAGAGATATCCCCAGAAGCAAGGAGGAGAAGCATGGAAAGAAAGAGAATGTGTGAGGATGATTTGTAGGGGTGTGTTTTAGTGCAGGGTGTATAGCTGTGGGGGGTCAGAGGGCGCAGGTAGGAAAGGAGTTTATGTAAACTGAGAAGTGGGGAAGAAAGGAGAGATGGAGATATATGAATAGAGTTAGAAACATAAGGAGGCTGGTGGAAGGAAGTGCATAATGTGAAAATAGGTGATGTTACAGCAAATATAAAAAGTAAAGGTGGCATCACAGCAATAGTTAAGTGTTGAGATGTGCAGTCTGGGATTATATCCTCAATTCCCGCGTAGATCAAAAGTAGGAATCAGAACCATTAGGTGGTGTCCACTTTACCACTTCTTTTTAAACTTCATCTAACATTCTACTTTAACGCTGCAGTTCAGTCTTTTTTTTTTTTTTTTTAATTTATTTTTTTACTTCAATAGTTTCATGTGTGCAATCTCTAATTACCTAAAGAACTGTATAGCTGCCGGTCAATTCGTTCTCCATGTATTGATAGGCGAAATTTGGTGACATAATTAGAGCTGGCATATGTTTTTATTTGCTTCTGTCAGTCAGTGGAAGCTCATGAATATTCATGAGCACTCATGCACTGACATGTGCTAGAGGGAGGGCAGGGCTAACAAAGGGGTGTGCCAGGGCTTGTGACAGGACATGAAGGGGCAGTGCCTTAGCAAATGGCTGTTAAAATAGAATACAAGAAAATTGGTCTTTCAAAGTTGTTTTTTTTAAAACAGAAAATGCTAAAAGTATTTTTTCTTACTACAGAACTGATTTATTAAAAAAAACACATGCAGGATATTGACTGAACTGCAGCTCTAAGCATGTATACTTCAAGCATGGCTGCTGTGGGTTTGTTTATATACTTTTAAAAAGTCACCTGGCTGGCCCAAGCAACTTAATTAGCACATGTGAAGGACATTAAAGCAGATGGGCAGGACAACACCTATCTTAGAAAAACCAAGTGTGAAAGCTAAATTGAATTAAGACACAGCAAGGGATGATTTGAAGACAGACAGACAATTTGAAATATGTACTCCCACTCCACACACACCTTTTTGTAAAGCGCTGTATACACCGTGGGCTCTTTATTTATTTATATGTACATACATACATACACACTCTTACATCACTAACATTCAGGGACTATTTAACACCTGCAGTCATAAATCGCATACTACACAGCGGGGAGGGATAGGCTCTGGTCACAGACAACATTCCAAGAGACACTGTTTTTAAGTTAAACCTTGCCTGCTTTATTCAATGTAACATCGCCGGAAGAAGAGATCAGAGCATCTCGAAAGCTCGCACAAATAAAAGCATTTCGTTAGCCACAAAATGGTATCATCTACAGTAGAGGCAACTCTTATTCGAACAAAAACCAGTGGCAATTCCCCAAAAAACCCAGGAAACACCCAGGTACATTCTGAATACATGCCTTAAACTTTCCTTAAACTAGCCCCAGCATTTCTGCATTGATTAATGGCCTATCAGATTAACAGCGGGGGGTCCCTGGCAGTCCCATTCAAACTGAATTGGACTGCCAGGGATCCCTGCTGTGTTAATCCTATGGGTCGTTAGTCAATGCAGAAATGCCTTAAACGTGCCTCAAACTAGCCCAGAACATACCCAGCACACACCCAGCACACACCCAGCACACACCCAGCACACACCCAGCACACACCCAGCACACACCCAGCACACACCCAGAATGTAACCCGGCTAGTTTACGGCAAATGTTAGAATAAACTTTGCCTCTACTGTATTCATTCTTGATTATTAAAGCTCGGCTAACATGGTACAGATACAGATACATATATATATGAGACATGGAGACAGAATCAATGGATTTCTTGCATTGACTGCAAACAAAAATGTTATCCTTCTGACCTGAACGTACCTGAAAGCCCCACTATAGTCACTGTATCTCTCCTGGGCATTCTCTTCACACTTATTGTTTCCATTTTCATCTCCCTTGCACAACTCGCAGAGGGATAGTGGATAACTTGGCATGTTGGCTCCAGGTACACAGCTCATGGAGAAGAAGTTGCTCACAGCTACAAGCAGAGGGAGGCACCATGATGTGACCCAGCAGAATACAAAGAAACTAATTACTGCCGATACCTTTATTAATTAACTTGCAGTGTGGGAAAGTATTCCATATGCATCAAATGTAAGAGGATTATTGGCACTCTGATTGGATCCGGCAGTTGTATTTGACATATTACCTAAACCAGTGGTGCGCAAACTGGGGGGCGTGCCCCCCAGGGTGGACGGGAGTTTTTTCTGGGGGGGCACGTGCCATTTCAGAGGCCCCGCGCTTTTCCCCCAGGCATTTAATTTAATGCTGGGGGATCGCGCGAGGCCTCTACGACAAGGAAACTTACCTTGTTTCAGACGCGTCTCCATGGCAACATGGCATCAAATGACGCAGCGGGGTTATGTGACGTCGCCAAATTACGTCGCGGGTCACGTGATGTCACGCAACCCCGGAGCGTCATTTGATGAATGTGGAAGATAGGAGAGGGGGCGCGAGACCGGGGGAGGCCTGGCAGGGTGGCGCTGCTTAAAAAGTTTGCACTCCCCATACCTAAACTATCGTTTAAATCATTTGCCAAAGCAGCCATTCAAATTTTCCATTCCCCTCATAATACCTGTGTGTTTTAAAATAAGATAATGGCTTTAGAGGAACATATACTTTATGAGATTAGGGAATAACCATTACCTCTATAACAAGGTTCTCCCCTGGGTCCCACTTACCTCCGCTACAGCAGGGGAGGTTGCTGAGTGGTGCGGGCAGTCAAGATGCCGAGCGGGTCGCTATCAGTCCGCGGTGGCTCCAATAGAAGGGCGCCGCCATTATGGATGTGGCCGCGCATGCGCATTGCAGTCACGCATGCGCAGAAAGCAGGAGTGCAGCGGCCATTGCCTAGGAACATTGCAGGAGGACTACAGCTCCAAGAAGGCAATAGGGCTGAAGCATCACATGGACCACGGCATCCAATAGGGCACTGTGATTCCCTGCAGCAGAGATATTGTTACTTTACGCGCGCTAGAGACCACGCCAGTCGGAGCTGGGACACCAGAAGTGTAGGGTGTGCATATGCAGGGTGTCAGTGGCCCCTGCACTAGGCCAGAGACCCCCTTAGGCCCCAGCTAAGCCTCAACTTACCTCAGCTTGTGGATGCTGCAGGGACAGGCCCATCAGTTAGAGAGACTGCCTCTGTAGTACCAGTGTGAGGGACACAGCAAGGACGCGGCTCCATCCTGGCCTCTGGTGGTCTGGGAGCAGACCGTCAGCTCCTTATGAGAGATTCCCTTCAGTGTGGGACCCTCGAGCTGGATACCACCCAACACGGAGTCAGACTCATCGCTGACAACTTCCGTGGCTGGATCAGTGGATCCTATCCTTTTCGTAGTGACTTTACCCGGTGCTGGAGTACCCCGGCAGGTGACAACAAGTGCACCAACTATACACACGCTAGTGTGGCAGCGCTGTCTCACACACTTGGGTGGGTGGATACTTGGGGACACCAGGGTGATTGGGTACTCAAGCGCCCCTAGGTACTTTGGGGACTGTATCGCCAGTATGTTGGTGTATATTGGAGGGCACGGTCGTGCGTGACTGGGTGGGTGGAACTGTGTATACATTTGCTCAGTATTATTTTGCCTGCAGTAAAACTGTTATACACGCTAGCGTGTGTTTTATTGTATTGGGTTCCTGTAACGGGACTATCCCACATAGTAGGAGGTGGAGGTGGAGGCGCTACCGATTGTCGACTCAGGTACACCCAAGGCTACCAGCAGCAGACGCTCAGGCCTCCTGTGAGCCACAGGTAAAGCAGCACATACCCCATAGCCGCCATATCTCTCAGGGGGGCGGGGGTGCACTATACCTCTTTCAGAGATCAGCAGGGGACACCTTATTTTTAATTTACAGGTACACTGTATATTCTGCTCATCCACTTTGAAGATTATTAACATAGTGAGAATTTCCCTGTTTATTCCTTACCTTTTGGGATATCACATCCCATGACTGACATCTGCCCACTATCAATGAGATAGCCAATGGGGACATTCCACCCCACGGTCCTCTGGATACCAGTGTGACAAGACTTTGTCCCTTTTAGATGGCTTATGGTGATGCTGGAATTCCTTCTGACAACAGCCACTGCATAATATGAGGTTCCCACATCTGTCAAACAATAACACCACTCTATCATTTCACATCCACACATAGCACAGCGATGACACTTACCCAACTTCAAAGGTACAGCAGATCACAAAGTATTACCTGGTCTCCCGCTCTCCATACTTCCTGTTGGTCCAAGCATTGTATGTATATTTGTCTTTATATAGCACCAATAATGTATGCAGCGCTTTAAAAATCAGACATTAGGATATCAATATTACAATAAGTGCATTAAACATAAAAGCACATGGTAGGTATAGGAATCAACCATCAACCAATCAATTCACTACTGGCCCTTCTAGCAGTGATGGGTTGGCGTGTAAATTTGGATATAATAAAGATAATATCTATTTTGTTTTGTTTTTCAAAGAATTAGGCCACCAGAGTAAATAAAAAACCCAAACATCAAATGAATAATGCAGATTCATTGCCTTTTAATTCTGCTGGCTTTAGCTAAGTACCTTTGTAAAACTAGATTAAGCCAGGTTCCTCAGCTTTGCCCTCACCTCCGCTGCGGTGGGAGAGTCAGGGAAGGTTGCAGAGTATACAGGGATCGCTCTGTTGCATAGGAGGCTCCGCAGCGGCCCGAGTGCTCAGGGCGCCGCCATTTTGGTACTCGTGCTTGCGCAGTGAGTCGGGGAGGCGACGGTGCTGGAAGAGAGTTCGCGCATGTGCAGGAAGTGGCTGCGGTAGCGCACGAAGCCCAGACCAATGGGAGGAGGGCTAGAGCAGGGGACTACAAATTCCATGAGCACCCGTGAGACCAGGTGATGCCAGGGAGCCAATAGGGTGACAGGGACTCTGCAGGAAGGATATATAGGAGGTTGCGTAGGGAAGCACTATGCTCAGCCCAGACCAGGAAGGGGAAGAGGTAGGAGCTCTATGTGTAGAGAGGCAAGTAGCCTCTACACTAGGCCAGAATATCCCCTAGGCCCCAGATAGACCCCTGAGTCACAGTCAGCTTGTGGTTGCTGTAGGGACAGGCCCTAGATCAGGAACCTTCCCCAGTAGTGTGTAAAGTCAGGGACACAGAGGTCACTGCAGTTTGTTATCAGAGGTTTGGGACCAAACCTCCTCAGAGACATTCATACCTATCGGGTGGGATCGCCCCGGAGGAGCATCGTGGAAAGCATCGCGCCTGCGGATCCTGTGCGAAGATTAGTCTGCGGTCCGAGTGCAGGAGCGCTCGGCAGGTAACTCTACACCAAAGTGCACCAACTGTAACACTCTCACTCTAAGGGCAGCGCGGGCACCATACACGTGGGGTTGTGGTTGTGGGACATTGGACACAGTGTGGGAGAATACAGGGGGGGGGGACGCGTCTTGCATGACGCTTTGGCTTCTTGTGTCTCTATTGGGAGGAGTATGTGAATGTTATGCATATAAGTCATCATTGCAATCAGTAAAGGTATCTGTTATTTTGTGCACTGCGTGTATGTCATATATTGGTGTCCTGTGAGGAACAACTCTGCTGGGAGCCATCGCAGGTGGAGGCGCTGCATCTTTTAAGACACAGTACACATACATATATATATATTGCCCCAGGCCCTCCGTGGCAGAGGCTCAGGCCCTGCGAGCTAACAGGTTATGCAGCATTAGTAGTCTTCCTGTATTCTAGGGGAAACAGGGCTACATAAATGTTCATGTTACATTGCCCCTTTAGTGTGTATAGTGTCAGGGACATAGCAGCAACGCCGAGCAGTGATTGCGGCCTGTGGTCTGGGACGAGACCACCACCTCAAAACAAAGATACTCTCTTCATGGTGGGACACTCCAGCCGGAGTCCACCCCACATAGAGGCGGACGCCATCACTGACAGCGACAGCATGGGACCAGACGTGCCCCTTTCATCAGCTGGTGGTACATCCCAACAAGTGCTCCAACTATAACACACACTTCCTGTAGGTAGTGCTACTGCACACTTTGGAGTGGGTTGGCTCCTGTGGACACCATGGTGGTTAGGTGCCCAACACCTCTGTACATTGAGGAAACCTCACCAGGGTGTGGAGAAGGTGGTGGGACAGTGGGGCACTGTGTGTGGGTACGGCCCTGCGAGGTCTGCATAATATATTTGTTATTGTGTTATATTGTTAGTTACGTTCAGTAAACCTGTTACTATATACAAGTGTGTGTGTTCAATATATTGGGTCCTCTGAAGGGGTTATCCAGCGCTGCCACAAGTAGAGGCGCTGTCATCGAACGAATCAGGTATACCCCAGGCTCCCTGCAGCGGAGGATCAGGGCCTCCTGTGAGCCTACAGGTAAAGCGCACCACACGTAGTCACCCTAGACATGGGGAAAATGGGGCTACACCTGTATACCTTTCCTTTCTAAAAAGATGTCCACCTTTTTTGAACATATATATTGTATCTGCCATCACAGTCTCCACGGGTAATGAATTCCCCATTTTATCTGCCCTTATTGTAAAGAACCCTTTCCTTTGTTGCTGTTGAAATCTTCTTTCCTCCAACCTAAAGGGATTAATAACTATTTTGAAAGCTGGTACTGTCCCCGAATATATTTGTATATTGTTATCATATCCCCTCTTAGGCACCTCTTTTTAATGTAAACAAATCTTATTTAGCTAGCCTCTCCTCATAAATCAGATTATCCATCCCCTTAATTAGTTTGGTGGCTCTTCTCTGAACTTTTTCTAGTTCAATAATGTCTTTTTTATGGAGTAGTGCCCCAAATTGTACTCCGTATTCAAGGTGTGTTCTTACACTTTGATTTATAGAGGGGCATAGTTACGTTTACTTCCCTTCCATCTATTCCCTGGTTAATGCAAGATAAGATCTTGTTTGCCTTTGCAGCTACTGCATGACTTTGTGCACTATTGCTAAGCCTGCTGTCTACAAGCACTCCTAAATTCTTCTCCATTAAGGATTCTCCTAATTGATCCCCATTTGATTTGTAAGTCACCTGTTTATTCTTGTTTCCCAAATGCATAACCTTACATTTATCTGTATTAAACCTCATCTGCCATTTACTTGCCCAAGTTTCCAATCTATCCAAGTCCTTCTAGAGATAAATTACAGCCTACTCTGATTCTATTACTTTACACAATTTAGTGGCATCAGAAAAGATGGAGACTTTGCTCTCTCAAAGATGGAGACTTTGCTCTCTGCATATGATTATTAATGATAGTATAAGCACTAAGGTGGCCATGTATTAAACTTAGCTTAGTACAATTCTGGGACAAAAAAGCCGCACCAAAAATGTATATTGTTTCAATTGTTTTTTTTTGATACATAGAGAACGTTTATGTTCTAGAATTACACCACTGTTGATACATAATCTCCTAAATCATGACAAAATTAGTTTTAGACAATTACCTTTCTACTTTTCTAACTAGATTATTTGCATCCAAAGGAGTTAACCTTTACTATGTTTCCACACATACCTTGATCATACACTTCTCCAACGACTGGTTTCAGGTTATATTCCTTGCCAGCTTGATAAATTAAACCACCGTCTAGTGTCACTGCGTCTGCCTCATTACTCTGCATGTGAACAAATAACAGTGTGACAGTCAATAAGGGATAGAGGGAATCAGGACACTGCAGGTCCCTCTCTACTGCACTGGTAGGTATATCAAAGTTACATTGTTACATAGTTACATACTGTAGTAGATGAGGTTGAAAAAATACATTTGTCCATCAAGTTCAACCTATGCTAAATTTAGATGACAGATACTTCATTCTATATCCGTACTTACAGTATATTGATCCAGTGGAAGGCAAACAAAAAACCCCAGTGAAATATCATCTAATGATATCTCATAAGGGGGAAAAATTCCTTCCTGACTTCAAGAATTGGCAATCAGATTATTCCCTGGATCAACATCCTTCCCATGTATACTTATTTGGTATATCCCTGTATACTTTTCCTTTTTAAAAAGATGCCCAACTTTTTTTTTTTTTAACAAATCTATTGTATCTACTATCACAGTCTCCATGGCTAATGAGTTCCACATTTTAACTGCCCTTAGTGTAAAGAACCCTTCCCTTTGTTGCTGGTGAAATCTCCTTTCCTCCAACCTTAAGGGATGACCCTGCTCTGATTCTACTTCCTTACACAATTTAGTATCACCAGCAAAGATAGAGACTTTGCTCTCGATGCCAACCTCAAGGTCATTAATAAACAAGTTAAAAAGCAGGGGTCCCAGTACCGATCCCCGAGGTACTCAACTCCTGACCTTAACCCAACCAGAAAAAGTTCCATTTATGACAAACCTCTGTTGTCTGTCCTTCAACATGTTTTCAATCCAGGTGCATATATTATTACTGAGTCCAATTTGCTTTATTTTGTACGCCAACCTCTTGTGTGGAACCGTATCGAAAGCCTTTGCAAAATCTAAGTAGACCACAATAACTGCATTACCCTGTTTTAAATTCCTACTTACGTCCTCAAAGAAACAAATAAGGTTAGTTTGGCATGATCTATCCTTCATAAATCCATGCTAACTATTTCTAATAATGTTGTTTTCCATGAGGTATTCCTGAATATTATCCCGTATTAAACCTTCAAGTAGTTTCCCCACTATTGATGTTAGGCTTATAGGTCTGCAATTCCCTGGTTGTGATCTAGCTCCCTTTATAAATATAGGCACCACGTCTGCTTTACGCCAATCTTGTGGTACTGAGCCTGTGGAAATGGAGTCCTTGAATATTAAATATAATGGTTTGGCTATTACTGAGCTTAACTCCTTGAGAACTCTTGGATGTATGCCATCGGGGCCAGGTGCCTTATTTAATTTTTTCAAGCCACCTATGAACTTCTTCCTCAGTTGACCAATTGTTCATTAATATGCAGGTTGTGGCTTCCTCCTGCGGCACTACTATTGAAATTGATTCTTCCCTTGTAAACACAGAGGCAAAGAATTTGTTTAATACCTCAGCTTTTTCGCTATCTCCAAAAATCTGCCTGCCCATCTCACACTGAAAGGGTTCTATATTTTCTTTTCTGATTTTGTTTTTTGTTATTAAGGTACTTAAAGAACTTTTTAGGGTTGATCTTACTTTCTGTTGCAATTCTTTTTTTATTATCCATTTTTGCTAATTTGATTGCCCTTTTGCCATTTTTGTTACATTCCTTATAATTCTGATATGCTGCCTCCGTCCCTTCTGACTTTCTTCTGGAGCCAGGATCACATGTGGGACATGAGTGGGTCCAGTGGTTTAACTCATCCCCTTTAGAGAGCACACAGAGTCCATTTATTTTCTTCAACTTTAATGGGGGAGTCAAAAACAAATATAAAAGGTACTTGCAGATGGTAATGTGGTGGGAGAGGGCTTCTCTATGTGATGGTGCTCTGTTATGGAGGGACGGTAAAAAAGGATGTGTAAGGAGTGTAATGGAGGAAGCATGTACTCACTAAGCCAGCTAGTTGTAAAGCACATGTTCCTGTGACAAGCAGGAAGGGTCGAAGGACCAAAGTACTGCTATAAAACCAGGGGATAGGATTGAACCAATCTTCTATCTATGTGGCTTGGAAGGTTGTCTGGGCAACCAACTAGGACTGTGTGAAAGGGCAAATGTAGTGTAGCCAGGTCACCCTTTGCCCCCTGCGACCTCCGTCGGAGCCTCCATGGCCAGGACCGATGGCGGGTACTGCCGGAGGCCAGCGGCAGACCCGGCGGCCATTCCGGAGGGTGGGGGCCGAGGAGGGAGCGCACCGGAGTGCAGGAGATCTCCGGCGGCTCTTGCGCAGGGCGCCGCCATGTCGCGCCGGTTCGCGCATGCGCAGTAAGCTCCCGGCGGGCAGAGAGAGTTGCGCGAGAGTAGGGACAGTGAGGGAGATGTTGCGGCGGCCATTAGGGGTTAGTGCAGGAGCAGGGAAGGCGCGCACGTGGCCCCAATGTAATTACAGGCGCCCCAGGACTACAATTCCCATAGGGCCTAGCGAGGGAGGCACCAGGTGCCTCATAGGAGCCAATAGGGCTGCAAGACTGCCAGGAGAAGAAAAGGATACATTTCGTGGGCTTGCAGCTACGTGGGCAGTCAGAGTCAGGAGCAGCCCAGGGAAGGAGGTAGGGTGCAGGATTCAGGGACTCCCTGCACTAGGCCAACGGCCCTAAAGTCCAAGTCAGCCCTGATTCCCCTCCAGGTTAGTGAGTGTTGCCAGGGACAGCCCTCAGGTTAGGGACCCTGTCACTTCTGTAGTTAGAGCTGGGGAACAGAAAGGGACAAGTGGGCTGAGTGTTAGTCTGCAGAGCGTTGCTGCAGGAATTAGAGGAGGTAAGCGACGTAAGACAACTGGGGGGGTTCATAGCGGTAACCAGTCCGGGGAGCCATAGCCCAGGGTCCGTGTTGCAAGTGGCGTGAGGCAACTGGGGGGGTTCATAGCGGTAACCAGTCCGGGGAGCCATAGCCCAGGGTCCGCGTTGCGCGTAGTATGAGGCAACTGGGGGGTTCATAGCGGTAACCAATCCGGGGAGCCATGGCCCAGGGCCCGTGTTACGAGTAGGGTGGGTGCAGGGACCTACCTGCATAGGATAGGCAACCCCGCAGGCCCTGGGAGTTTTCCTTAAGCCACCTAAGGATGCTGTGCTGTAGGGACGGCCTATAGTACAGTGTGTGTCACGTTGTTATAGTGTTAGGTAGGGACTCAGCGGACGCTGCGGTTCCAGTGAAGGAGTTCGGGCTCAAGTCGGGGCCACAGAGAATATCTCCAGGTTGGGATCAGACGGAATCATCACGCGTCTGACCCTTTGTGAAGTTGTTGCTGATCCGAGCACCGGAGTGCTCGGCAGGTACTACACAGTCATACGTGCACCAACGGGCCCTTAGTGTAATTGTGACTGCGCAGTCACCCATTGCCTCTCTCTGCAAGAGTGCGGGACATTGGGTGGGACTCTATGGACACTGGGTGGGATCACCTGGTGTTGGTAAAGCGTCCTGCGCGACGCAGTGGTAAGTGTCTCCTCTAGAGAGGGACACCTGTTATGATGTTATTGCCGTGATGTGTGTTATCTTACGTTCCTAAGTAATAGGTATTAGTTATTACCCCTTCAGTTGTATGTGGTAATTGTGATTGTCCTGCGAGGAACCACTCCCCCTCTGGTGGGAGCCATCGCAGATGGAGGCGCTGAATTGAGTAAGTGGTTACCCCTAGTATATATTGCCCCAGGTTCCCCGTGGCAGAAGCTCAGCCCTCCTGTGAGCCAACAGGTAACGCACCACACCTATGGTAACACCGTATGTTTCTCTGCACCCACAGTATAATCTGCGATTGGGGGGGGGAAACCCGTTACAGTAGCAATAATGTTGCAGTTTACACGTGCAGCTAGCTGCTGGGACAGGAGAATTACAGGCAGCTGAACAAGGGAGACAGGAATAGTCAAAACTGCAAAGGGAGACAGAAAATGTGTAATCCTGTTCCAGGACAGACTTCAAGAATCTAAACGGCTGCCTCTTCTTTTCCATTTCCTCCCCTACCTGTTTATTTATTCACATTGGTTTTGACTTATTTATTTTATTACCCAAAGGTATACACTGACAAGTGTGCTTTTCTAACAATGTTTTAAAGAATGCCCATTTATCTTCTACATTTTTCCCTGCAAAAGCATCCCAGTGTATTCCTTGTAGATTAGTCCTCAGTTTATTAAAATCTGCCTTTCTAAAATTTAAGGTCTTTGTTGAACCCAAGTAATCTGTTTTTTGATATTTTATTTCAAACGAGACCATGTTATGATCACTGTTACCCAAATGTTCCAGGACTTGAATATTTGCTATTCCTTCTACATTGTTTGATATTACCAAATCCAGTACTGCCCCTCTCCTGGTTAATTCATCAATAATTTTGGTCATATAATTGTCTTTAAGCACCCCCAAAAACCTGTTTCCTTTTGTTGTAATGCTAAACTCATTGCCCCAGTCTAGTATGGATAATTAATATCCCCCATTATGCAAACATGACCTAGTTTTGATGCCTTCTCCATTTGCAAAAGTATTTTAGCTTCCTCAATCTCACAGATATTTGGTGGTTTATAGCATATTCCTACAAACATTTTCTTTGTACGTTTACTTCCACTGCTAATTTCTATCCACAAGGTCTCTACATTGTCATCATTCCCTTCATAAACAATAGTACAAATGTATTTTACTGTTATGTCTATATTACTTTATTGTGTATTTCTTTTGTTTTGCAGACAAATGGGTATACTTGCTATTAGCCATTTTTGGCGACTAGTGCCTTTGACCATTTGTATGTGTGGTGATGGGGGTAGAGAGGGGGAAGTTGCCCCGAGGAGGGTGGTAAGGCCTCAAGGGTGGTTAGCGGGCGAGGTTAACACCTTAGTTAATATAGCAGAAAATTACCACTAAGGTAATTAAGGGGTTAGTGTCCAGTAGTTAGTTTTTTAATTTTAATGTTGCTGTCCATGGAAGACATGGAGGACGAAGATGAGGACGAGGGCAGCCTTCATCATAGCAGGGGTCATTACAACTTAAATTTACTATGTGCTGGCTAGTAATGTTTTATTTTTAATGGGCAAATGCGCTATTATCCACATCTGGATAATAGGATTTTTTCCCCATTATTGTACTGTATATGTTGGAGGGAGTTGGAGGGGTTGTTGGGGCTAGAGGGGGTGGGAAGTAGGATGCCCATTCATTGCCATTGGGGTTATTTTTTCTCCCATTGAGGGCATAGATAACCAATGGGTGTATTGGATAGTAGTGATTATTGTATTTTAATGTTTATTGGGGGTAGAGGGGGTGGGTGAAGGTGGTATTTGGCCCTTGGTGGGTGTTTATGCCTACCGGATGTGTAGCGGGAGGGTTAACCCCATCATTACCTTAGCGGTAGTAATTGCTAAGGTGATGAAGGGGTTAACTTCTCAAGCAACCCTCCCGGTAGGCCTAAACACCCACCCTGGGCCAAATAAAACCTTCACCCATACCCTCTACCCCCAATAAACCAGGCACTGATGTTTAATGCCTTCATTACCTTAGCAGTTTGCCGCCAAGGTAATGAAGCTGCCTGCAAATGTATTTTTATTACATAGGATGGAAGCAGGGTGTCTCCAGAGCTGGTATTAATGTGTGTCAGTTCCAGAGACACCCGGCTTCAATCCGATGTAGTAAAACGAAATGTTTTATTCACAATCACATCATGGATCCCATCTCGCCACTCTTCAGGTGGCGAGAGGAGAATGTGCAAGTTGAAGCAACAATGTGAATCTCGGAGCTACCTGAATAGCTCGATTTTTCAAAATTTGCGAGTTTGAGCATTTTAGGAGCTCCCACTTGGTTTGTCTGAGCGGGAAAGCTATAGATCAGGAAGAAGCAGGTCTCAAGCGAGTTTGGCATTGTAACAGGGATTTATCACTGTTTGAGAGAAATTGCCTTTAAATCCAGCAGGGTGCTGGTTAATTGCACACTGGCAATCAACCAGACTCCACCTGGCTGATTAGGACTCTGAGAAAAGCCTGATGTGAGAAACAGGAGAGATATTCCTTAGCTCACATTTGGGCTGAATGTAGGAGACCAGAGAAGCCTGCACACAGACACTGTCTTGGGCACAAAGGCTGTGCTGAGATCAAGACACTCAGAGACCTATATTTCCCGGACACCCAGGAACCCACCAGAAACTGACAGGGAGGGCCACCTGCTTAAGGTACCTCCTGAAACATTGGGGTGATAGACTGGTAATGGGAATATCCCTCCAGTCCTGCAGATAGGGTCTGGGGAAGTAAGTTAGCCCTTACAAAGGGATAGGCTTTTGTTATTTTGCTGTTTTTGTATGTTTTGCCTGGATAAAGGAACAGGCTCCATAAAGCCAAGTTATAATATCACCCTAATCGGTCCCCATTATATGGGATGAGAGGTGGCCCTTGAATTTCAAATGGGCCCCAGAGACTGCCTGTGCATTTTTTGTGCTTTTGCCTGCATACAGTTCTTGCAAACAGCCTGGGCAACAAAACAAAGACTCACGTGCACAATTTACCAGATTTAAAGGGCTACACATCCAGACAGAAAAACTAAACTGCACTGGAGAAAGTCACAACGCCACAGTTTGACTGGGAGGACTGCGACAGAATGTGACCCACACAAGGGACTGATGCTGTGACCAGAGTATACCACCCCACAACTTGAGAAAGAAAACACACCAAAAAAAATCCATGGGATTTTAAAATGGCCGCCCAGCTGAAGTCAAATACACACTCTGCAAGAATGGGGAAGAAAATGTGTTCCTGGTGTAAAGAGCCCAGCCACACGGAGCAGGCTTTATTCGGATGATCTCTATGTGGCTGTAAGGAAGCAGGGCTCTCACAACCCCTCCTTACTTCTTCCAGGGACCGTCTCTGCTTCCTCTTCTCCCTCCCAGCGGTATCCCCTCCGCAGGCATGCTCCGTGTCAGCCGCCATGTTGGCTGGGACGTGCGCGGGACGGCCATACACCGCACACGCTCCCGGCTATAATTTATTCACTGCACTGGCAGCTCGTTCACGCTCTCGGCACTCGCTCCAGCCGTACCCACACCACCCTGCTTCACAGCTGATGCCGCTTCTGGATTACAGCGTGTACCTATCAACTTGCACTCCACGGCACACCGCTGCTCCACCTACCTCTGTGGTTGTCTCCCCCACCTTTATTACCCCAGTTCCTCCCTAGAATCATTGCTTTGCACAGCCTTTGCTTATCTAGTGTGGATCTCCCTGTGCTTGCTTTGTGTTTCTCAGGCTTTGACCCGGCTTGGCTTACTACTCCTCCTCTGGCTCTGAACCCTGACTTGCTCCCCACTATGTTGCCTCTCTCTCGCCCCTTGATCTCGGCTTGGACCTCGACCTTCCGGACCTCTCTCACCCCGACCCTCGGTCACAGCATCTACCACGGTACCTCTATTTCGGATCCGGTAAGTATCTGTTTCTACAGCTATACCCACTGGCCTGACAACACCTTTACCACACTGAGGATACGCTCCCTCTGCTGTGGGTGCGTGTTACTATACGTCCCACCTCAGTACAGGGATGGGTCTGGTCTGCGGGCAGCACTTCCGTGACAGTGGCCCCAGAAAAAGGGCAGCAGCCAGAGGAATATTTTTTTCAACGAGCCATGGAACTCCAGCAGCCAGCAATGCACGGTGGTCACAAGGAAGATACAGAAGTTTTACTTGGCAAGGGCACATCCAGTATCATTGATGAGAAAGAATGTGTGCACAGACTGCTGATATTTCAGAACCTACCAAAATAAAGAAGAAAAAGAAGAAGAAAAAGAAGAAAAAGAAAAAGTCTACAGAGAAGCCTGTGAGAGCTACAAACTCTGCTAGCAAAGTTTGCCCACCTGTAGGACTACCAGCTGGGGTTCTAGAGAATACAGTCAAAACAGCTGCAATAGCGCCTCCAGAGGTCAGAAAGAAAATTACACCTGACAGCCCCAAAAGGGAGGACAAGATGTGGCGTTCCTATAATGAACCCGACCCCGCGGAAGAGTGGCCCTTCCGGTCCTATGAGAATACGGATAAGGATGAAGATATCTCTTATGAGGAACCCGAAATGAGTCACACCCACCAAACACCCCATGAATGGTGGAGGTGCCTAAACTCGGTATGCACCGAATAAACAGGTCTTTATGACACCGAATATTCCTGCCAGCTAATGCAACTGCAAGAAAAGCCTGGCAGATACAGTGAAGCTGCTGAAGTTTCAAATTAAGACGGAGACCTCACTATCCCTGATGGGACGGAGTCGTCCTAAACAAAAAGGCGGGAATAGAAAAAGAAAAGTGGTGCTTCACTTACCGTGGAATGAACAGACAAGTTCGCAGATCTCACGGAGAAAAGGGGGTCCGAGTTGCCCTGCAGCCTACAGAAAATGGAGGATTCATCACACAGAGGACAGAATAACCAGAGGGTCCAAGGCAGAAGTCGTGTAACCAAAGAAGTGTCTGTCCGGTGCCAATAGTGAGGAACCCTCAACCAACCATACCAGGGAAGCGGAGCCGGAACCAGTGAGTGGTGACCAGCCCTGAAGATGCACTGCAACCTGCCAGGCATAACTGTGATCTGCTCCATAAGAAGTTAAACTGGAGAGAGAAAATAATACTGAACTACAGAAGACTGTGCTCGCAATTTACTCTGTGGCCAAGACCAAATTGGATGATTTAAGGACAGATCTAGATACTACAAACACTACTATTACCACCATGGATGAAAAGCAGAGCAAGTCTGACCGAATGATTGTTAATCTGAAAAAGAAGTATGAGGTGGCACTGAAACAGATTACAGTCTCTCCGAAAGAGGTTCGCAATTGCCATAGAGAGTTGGAAGTCTCCCAGAATAAGGTTCATACTCTCCGTATAGAACTGAATACCTCACACCAGGAGGTCAACAGTATCCGGACAGAGGTGGACATAACTCAGAATGAGGTTCATACTCTCCGCATAGAGCTGCATGCCTCACACCATGAGATCAGCAGTTACCGCACAGAACTGGAAGTCTCTGAAAAGGAACTTCACAGCCTCGCTGAGGTACTGAACGTCTCACAAAAAGATATCTGCAGGCTTAATATGGATCTTAAAGTCTCACAGAAGGAGCTTCACATCCTCAACCTAGACATAGAATTCTCATGCCAGGAGACCGGAAATCTCAACTCAGAAGTACGTAAATGGAAGGAATGCAACGAAGAGGCCATGAAAATTATAGAGACTGTAAAAAGAGAAAATACCAGCCTGAAAAAGGTAAATTCTAATTTGACTGACCACATCAGTTAAATGAATAGCAAGCTTCATGAGCTAGAAAAAAGAAATAGACTACAGGCAGTCCTCGATTATCCGACACAATGCGTTGCTCAAAATGGAGTTGGATAGCGAAACGTTGTAAAGCGAAACACGTTTTCCCATAGGAACACTGTTTAAATGAAAGGTTCCGTTCCTGAAGGCATTTTTAACACTAAAATACACCAAATATTTTACACAGGCAATAATATATGCAGCACACACATAAATTATATAGTGTATTATATATATAATATAACATAATAAATAATATATTATATAGTATACTATAAGATATAGTATAATATAATATTATATACATGCTCTTACGATGCTTTGCAACGTTGTTTATGTATATGTGTGTGTATACATAGGTATGCATTGCATAGCGTTGGATAAGCCATTCGTTGTAAAACGAAGCGTTGTAAAACGAGGACTGCCTGTATTGGAAGATTAAAAGTTTGAAGCATTGTAGCAACGTACATAAGCAGAGCACCTACTGCAGAACCAACTGCAAGGTCTGCGTACGCACCTCCAGAATGCCGAGGAGAAGCAGCGAAATCTGCAGGAAGAAAATCTACAGACTGCTAAGGAAGTACAAGAACTGCAGGAACATCTAAGAACCAAGTATGTCCTTGCAGAACAGCATGAGGAACTGAAGGCTACCCTGAGCATCACGAGAGCTTCGCTGGAGGCCAAGCTTAGAACCAGGTGACTCTGTATGAGAGGGAGCACGAGAATGTCCAGAAACTAGAGAAGAGATGGAGAAGCAAAGCGGCTGCTCCATCCCCAAAAGAAAGAGGCGTGGAAATGGCAAGCAGTGGCAACCCTGGTGATGAAATCTGCAGAGCTCCAAAATATGAAGGATGATTGGAAGCAAGTTCAGAGCGAGCCCAGTGAAGAGATGAAGGCCCTGAGAGGAAAATTGCAGGATACACTCAAGAAACAGGGATCTCTTGCTGATGAGTTGAACTTGCAGTAAAGTCTAGAAGTGGAAGAGCTAAAGCTGGCAGCTAAACACACATCCCAGCAACTTACAGCTCTGCAGACGCAGATCTGAGCACACGATACTGGTTGCCAAAAAGGAAAAGAATGAAGAGGGGTCAGTTCGTCAAGTGGCCAGCCTGACACTGCTCTATGAGGCCAAGATAGCCGATGCCTGCAAATTGTTGGACCACATGGCCAATGAGAGGGACCGGCTGGAGCTGGACAACGTACAGGGGGAGCAGCAGCAGAGAAATAGAGAAAAGGAAACAGATTTAAGCCTTGCTCTGAGTTTACTGGGAGATGTGGAATCATGACTCAACTCCAAAGAAGCTGAACTGGAAACTGCATTGAGTGCGAAAAGAAGTGCAGAAGGACAACTTCAAGAGCTGAAAACTCAAATAGCTGTTCTTGAATGCTCTTTAAGTGATACCATGAAATGGCACAAGTCTAGGATAGTATAAATAGATTTCGGACATCAGACAGAATTCAAAAGTAAGCTGACAGAGGCTTTGCAAGACCTGAGCAAGGGTTACAAGGAATGGACATTTAGTGCTAAATTGAAGTCCATGGAAAGATGGCGAGAGAAAGCTATTTGCGGAAACGCATAAAGTCTGCCTATAAAGAAAGGATCGCCCGACGTAGGGGAAAACTCATGACCAAGTGGTCAGAAGAAAGACTGTACTTGGAAAAAGTCCTCCTCGAGCGACTGAGGGGTGCTGATCTCAAGCACCTTCTGGAGGAGACACTAATAACCTGGAGAAAGGGCTCCAATCCCTGCAGGACTGAGGGATCTCGTTCTCCATCCACTCTCATTCGAGCCACAGGGATATATCTAGTGAGAGTGGAAGGGTGGGCTTTGGCCGTGGTAAGCCCAAGCTTCCCATAAACAGGGGAGGTATGTATCAGGGACTTATTACTGTTTGAGAGAAACTGGTCTCTAAATTCAGCAGCGTGCTGGTTAATTGCACACAGGCAATCAACCAGACTCCACCCGGCTGATTAGGCCTCTGAGAAAAGTCTGATGTGAGAACAGGAGAGAGATTTCATTAGCTCACATTTGGGCAGAAAGAAGGAGAGCAGAGAAGCCTGCACACAAACACTGTCTTGAGCACAAACGCTGTGCTGAGATCAAGACACACGGACACCTATATTTCCTGGACACAGAGGACCCAGGAACCTGCCAGAGACTGACATGGAGGGCCACCTGCTTAAGGTACCTCCTGAGATTTTGGGGTGATAGGCTGGTAATGGGAATATACCTTCAGTCCTGCAGATAGGGTCTGGGGAAGGAAGTTATCCCTTACACAGGGATAGGGGTTTGTTATTTTGTTGTTTTTGTATGTTTTGCCTGGATAAAGGAACAGGCTCAATAAAGCCAAGATATAATTTCACCCAAATCGGTCTCCATTAAATATACCTCTGCACACATCTCTTACAGGCATGTTATGGGAGTTTTCATAGCTATACATGCAAACTCGTTCGAGAAGTGACCAAATCTGTCGATTACTCACTGATCAAAGCTACTAAATTAGGCCCCCTAAACTGGTAGGTAGAGAACCTTTCAATGATGAACCAGAACATTATTGTACATGTTTACTCAAGGTATCAGCCTAGGGATCTGTAAGTCATGGAAATGCTCACACTGAGGCTACTAAGAGAAGAAGAAAGAAGTCTTACCATCACCATCCGTGCGCAGTCTATTGATGATTTCCCACTCACACAAGAAAAAGGAGGGAGGATCTGAGCCTGTGTAAAAGCCAATTTCATCTCATTGCATTTTTGTTTCTCTGGATCAGAAGTAGTGCACCACCTCACTTCATTCAGGCAAACCACTGAAAGAGAACAGAATAAAAAGGGTTTACAAATGTTATAATGCAGGTGTAACCCTCCTTGTCTGACTCCTTATGGCTGAGATTATACAGCGAGTGATGGCGCACGCACGCTCGCGCGCCAACCTCAAAGTGCCTAATGCCTACGAGGCCGCTCTGTGTTCGTGCACGAAGGATTGTGATGGCGCGACAAAATATTGTCTTTTAAAGTACGGCTTTGTGAGTGCGGCCTTGTGACGTGGGCGTCACGTGAGCGGTTCAGCCAATGAGGGAGAGCCTATAAGCTTATAGGTGCTATAAGCTTAGCCTAAGGAGGTTTGTCACAGGAGACCAGGCCATTTACACCTTTTTATCCAGGATCATGTATTGAGCACTACGAGTTAATGAAATAAATTGTACATTTATTCACAGGAATAGGCAAACACACAATGTTACACAAAATACAGCAAAAAGACACACTTACTTGGGAATTGGGGTAACAACCTAGACTCTCCTAGCTGCAGGGAACCCTATCCCTGATAACCGTTGCAAAAAGGAAATAAAATATTCCAGGAAGCTTTTCGCTGAAGCTGCCCTTTTCTTGCTGGAGACTTGGCGCTGGAAACTTAGCAACTGAGAATCTTAGAGGGCTGGAGATTCACTTTGGAGAACTAACTATCTCATGGCCGCAAGTGGTTATAACACCTCTGACTTTCATTCCCAGATTACTGCCTCCCCCCCCCCTCCCCTATCAGTCGCGTGAGAAAAATCTCTGCAGCTAATCAGAGACAAGCTGGTAGGATGCACAGGTTCACCTGGAAATCTGAATGAACCAAGGGGCACGTGCAATTTGGCACTTCTGGCGCTTGATTCCTTCAATACCACCCACGGTGACAGGCCCCGGCCAGTCTGGTGGGCCAAATGGAAATTCAAAGAGCGTCCCTTGATCTGAGGATGCGGGTACTTGACTTCTTCCCTCCTGTCCAAATGGTTTTGACACCTCAGACTTCCTCTCTGGCTTTTGATCCCCACTGTATGAGTAGACACAGTGGCACTGTGAGAGTCCCAGCTCATTATACTGTGCACAAGCATATGTTTTAAAACACACTGCTCCCCACCCTAACCCTAACCCTAAAATATACACTTTAAAAATATCCTAAGTCTTTTGGTAATGGGAAATAGAATAAGAAGCTGCACATTATTTCTTACTAGAAAATTTGAAGCGTCTTTGACTCAAGGAATCACGTACTATGAGCTGTATCTGCTCTGAGGTATTAGTATAAACGGAGTATAAAGGGATATATCCGGTCAGCCGCTTGTCCGTGAGGGGATATTGAGAGCAGACCCGATCTTTGCGGGATATGACTGCAATAACGGTAACGGTATGGAGTGCAAGTACTCACTATTGTAACCGTAAGTCTCTTCCTCTGTGGAGTAGCGGAGCACTTGGGCTAGTACATAATCTACAACCAGTTCCTGGTGAGTCTGTGCTTCTAGAAGCGGTGGCGGCATCAATCTTCTGTTTCTTACATTATTTCTTACTAGCCATATTCCCCACACTCTCTATACAATAAACTTAGGACTGGACTTTTAAAAGTCCCCTCACAATCTTGCAGCTGATTGGAGTAACCCCCAGAACCCCTATACCAGTTCTGGGTGACCTGGCATATACTGGGTCTCCCCATAAACCTAGGGACCCCTTGACTGTTTCAGGGACACCTCACATCCCTATGCCCCGTTTACCTTCCTGGGTTGTGCTGAAGCAGGGAACTTAGTGGTGAGTCACGCCCTATACAGCTTCTGGGTGACCTGGGCATTAAATGAGTTTCCCCTTAACCTAGGGACCTCTTGACTGTGTCAGGGACACCTCACATCCCTATCCCTTTACCTTTCTGGTCTGTGCTCAAGCAGGTTACTTGGCGGTGAGTCGCGTAACTGTTTTTAAGGGAGGATTTTGACCGGAGGTCTGTGCCTCTATGTCCCCGAGAATCAAGTCAGATTCCCATGCATTTTGGATGCATTTTTGGGGTGGCCAGAAACTCTGGGCCCCGTCTACCTAGATACAACACTTTTACCACAAAACCCCCCTTGAAACTCATAGCCTGTGAATCTCCACTGGTTATCACTCTTGGAAAGGTAAAACACACATAAAATGTTTATTGGTGCACAATCACATACATTTCATGTACAACCTATGGGTCCAAGAGCTGACACTCTAACCCAAAAAATATGGTTCAGAGGTAACCAGCCGGGCATAATACCTTTATTGATGGCCTGGTTACCCCTTCACCATCACACGGTTACATAACTGCAGTGGTGTAGCAGACATCTGTGTTTATTGAGCCTGGGGAGGGGGGGGGGGTTAGTTATGGTGGGGGTTATTGATTGTGGGAAGGGGAGGTGGGGGTTATTGTGTGGGGAGGGGTATAGAGAGAGGATAAGAGGGGAGAGAAGGGGAGTGAGGGAGGGAGAAAGGTGGCGGAGTGAGGGAGAGGTGGGAGTGTGATGGGAGAGAGAGGTTTGGGGTGTTGGAAAGGGAGAGGTTGGGGGCATAGGTGTGGGTGTGAGAAGGGGCGTGAGAGGGTGATAGCAGGGGGTGTTGGAGGGGGAATGGGAGAGAAATAAATGGGGGGAAACGGTGTAAGAGAGGTGGGGTTGTAAGATGGATTGGGGAGAGGCGGTGGTGTAAGAGAGGGAGGGGAGAAGCGGGTGTAAGAGAGGGAAGGGAGAAGCGGGTGTAAGAGAGGGAGGGGAGAAGCGGGTGTAAGAGAGGGAGGGCAGAAGCGGGTGTAAGAGAGGGAGGGGAGAAGCGGGTGTAAGAGAGGGGTGTAAGAGAGGGAGGGGAAAAGCGGGTGGAAGAGAGGGAGGGGAGAAGTGGGTGGAAGAGAGGTAGGGGAGAAGCGGGTGGAAGAGAGGGAGGGGAGAAGCGGGTGGAAGAGAGGGAGCGGGTGGAAGAGAGGGAGGGGAGAAGCGGGTGGAAGAGAGGGAGGGGAGAAGCGGGTGAAAGAGAGGGAGGGGAGAAGCGGGTGGAAGAGAGGGAGGGGAGAAGCAGGTGGAAGAGAGGGAGGGGAGAAGCGGGTGGAAGAGAGGGATGGGAGAAGCGGGTGGAAAAGAGGGAGGGGAGAAGCGGGTGGAAGAGAGGGAGGGGAGAAGCGGGTGGAAGAGAGGGAGCGGGTGGAAGAGAGGGAGCGGGTGGAAGAGAGGGAGGGGAGAAGTGGGTGGAAGAGAGGGAGGGGAGAAGCGGGTGGAAAAGAGGGAGGAGAGAAGCGGGTGGAAGAGATATACATAACAGAGAGGAAGGGTAGAGGTAGGGATGTAAAAGAGGGAGGGGTGAGAGGCAGGAGTGTAAGACAGAGAGTGGGGAGAGAGGCGGGGGTGTAAGAGAGGGAGGGGGGATGTTGGGGTGTAAGAGAGAAGGGAGAGAGGCAGGGGTGTAAGAGAGAAGGGAGAGAGGCAGGGGTGTAAGAGAGAGGGGAGAGAAGCAGGGGGTGTAAGAGAGAACGAAAGGGGAGAGAGGGGAGAGAGGAGGGTGTGTAAGAGAGAGAGAGAGGGGAGAGAGGCAGGGGTTATAAGAGAGAGAGAGGGGAGAGAGCCGGGAGTGTAAGAGAGAGGCGGGGGTGTAAGAGAGAGGGGAGAGAGGCAGGGGTGTAAGAGAGAGAGGGGAGGGAGGTGAGAGCGGTGGGGATGTAAGAGAGAGGGGAGAGAGCCGGGGGTTGTAAGAGAGAGAGAGGGGGAGAGCCAGGGGTGTAAGAGAGAGGTGGAGAGAGGCATGAGTGTAAGAGAGAGGTGAGAGGGGCGGGGGTGTAAGAGAGTGGGGAGAGAGGCGGGGGTATAAGAGAGAGGTGAGAGAGGCGGGGTTGTAAAAGAGAGGGGAGAGAGACGGGTTGTAAGAGAGAGGGGAGAGAGACAGGGGGTGTAAGAGAGGGGGGGGGGTGTAAGAGAGCAAGGGGAGAGAGGCGGGCGAGTAAGAGAGAGAGATGGGAGAGAGGCAGGGGTGTAAGAGAGAGAGAGAGGGGAGAGAGGCTGGGGTGTAAGAGAGAGAGGGGAGAGAGGCGGGGATATAAGAGAGAGGGGAGAGAGGCGGGGGGGGTGTATGAGAGAGAGAGGGGAGGGAGGGAGGCATGGGTGTAAGACAGAGAGAGGGGAGAGAGCTGGGGTGTAAGAGAGAGAGAGGGGGGAGAGAGGCTGGGGGTATAAGAGAGAGAGAGGGAAGAGAGGCGGGCGTGTAAGCGAGAGGGGAGACAGGCGGGGGTTGTAAGAGAGAGAGAGGGAAGAGAGGTGGGGGTGTAAGAGAGAGAGGTGAGAGAGGCAGGGGGTGTATGAGAGAGAGAGGGGAGAGAGGCAGGGGGTGTAAGAGAGAGAGGTGAGAGAGGCAGGGGGTGTATGAGAGAGAGGGGAGAGAGGCAGGGGGTGTATGAGAGAGAGAGAGGGGAGAGAGACGGGGGTGTAAGAGAGAGGGGGGAGAGGCGTAGGGTGTAAGACAGAGGGGAGCGAGGCGGGGGTTCTAAGAGAGAGAGGGTTCTAAGAGAGAGAAGCGGAAGGATCCGTGAAACGCATAGGGTGGAGCTTGCCCTACTCCCACGTGTGTACCAAACAGAGTTGCATCTACGTGCACTCTCTCCTAACGAACCTGGGACCTCCCGTGACGTCATACCCGGATACAAGCCGCAGATACCATCTACTCTCGCGAGAGAGGCTTGCGGACATCCGGGAGATCGGGAGTAGTATACCGAGTAGGGGGAAGCCAGCCGGAGGTTCCGTACGCTCCAGCGGGTCTGGGGGGCGCAACGCTGGAGCCCCGAGAGTAGCTAGTGATAGCGGGAGGCAAACTTCCTACCACATGAGATTTTCTATGCGCATTTCCTACTTGGGTCCAGTAAGTAGGGTTCTGAATGCCGTTTGTCATCGTGAGGAGAGGAGCTGTTTTTAAATTGTTTTTGTTTATTAAATGTACTTTTCTTTTACTCACTATCTTGCACAAGTTTTTCCTCTGGGGTTTGACCATCCCCTTTCTCTTGCACTGTATTGTTTTGTTTACTCTTTCCACATATGCGGTACCCCCTAAATTGACCACCATTTGGAGTCACTGTGTGTTGGACTTACCTGTTATTGCATTTTATCAGGGACTTTCTGGTAGTATCGGACACTGACATTGTTTGTCACACTAACACCTTGTTTCATTATTTTAGTTCTGCTGGCGCCATTTGGTAACATCCTGTCTTGTGGGGGTGTAAAAGAGAGAGAGAGGGGCGGGGGTGTAATAGAGAAGGGAGAGAGGCGGGGGTGCAAGAGAGAGAGAGAGGGAGAGAGGCGTGTGTGTAAGAGAGAGGGGAAAGAGGTGGGGGATGTATGAGAGAGAGAGGGGAGGGAGGCGGGGGTATAAGAGAGAGGGAAGAGAGGCAGGGGGTGTATGAGAGAGGGGAGAGAGGCGGGGGTATAAGAGAGAGGGGAGAGAGGCAGGGGGTGTAAAAGAGAGAGAGAGGAGCGGGGGTGTAAGATAGAGAAGGGAGAGAGGTGGGGGTTGTAAGAGAGAGAGAGGGAGAGAGGCGTGTGTGTAAGAGAGAGGTGAGAGAGGGGGGGGTATAAGAGAGAGGGGAGGGAGGGGGGGGTAAGAGGGGGGGAGGGAGGCGGGGGTATAAGATAGCGAGAGGAGAGAGGCGGGGGGTGCAAGAGAGAGAGGGAAGAGAGGCGGGGGTGTAAGAGAGAGAGGGGAGAGAGGGGAGAAAGGTGGAGGGGTAAGAAAGAGAGACAGGAGAGAGGCGGGGATGTAATAGAACGAGAGAGGGGAGAGAGGCTGGATGTAAGAGAGAGAAAGAAAGGGGAGGAGACGGGGTATAAGAGAGAGAGAGGGGAGAGGCAAGCGTGTAAGAGAGAGGGGAGAGAGACAGGGTTGTAAGAGAGAGGGGAGGGAGGCAGGGGAGTAAGAGGGAGAGGGGAGAGGAAGGGGGGTGTAAGAGAGAGAGGGGGGAGAGAGGTGGGAGTGTAAGGGAGAGAGGCAGGGGGTGTAAGAGAGAGGGGAGAAAGGTGGAGGTGTAAGAGAGTGAGGGGAGAGAGGCGGGTGTAAGAGAGAGATATGAGAGAGGTTGGGGTGTAAGAGAGAGAGAGGGGAGAGAGGTGGGGGTGTAAGAGAGAGGTGGGGGTGTAAGAGAGAGGGAGGGAAGGGAGGAGAGAGTGTAAGAGAGAGAGAGGTGAGGGTGTAAGAGAGAGAGAGGGGAGAGAGGGGCGGGGTGTAAGAGAGAGGGGAGCGAGGGGAGAGAGGCGGGGGGTGTAAGAGAGAGGGGAGAGAGGCAGGTGGTGTGAGAGAGAGGGGAGAGAGGCACGGGTGTAAGAAAGAGAGGAGAGAGAGGCAAGAAGGGAGAGAGGGGAGAGAGGCGGGTGGTGTGAGAGAGGGTGGAGAGAGGCCGGGGTGTAAGAGAGATCTGGCATAAAAAACAATAAATAAATATATATATAACATAGCCTTCCGGCAGTTACTTCTTTTCCCTGGCTTTTCCTCTGTCAGTCCTGTTAGTGCAGGCAGTGGAAAGGTTAATTCCTTCTTTAGGCTTGTGTGTGTGTATTACAGCCTTGAATGATGTATCAGTATTCAAGTGCGGGCCTAGCAACTTCTGAGGGTGTCAATCTGAGGGGTGGATATTGGTTGGAGCACCCCCTGGTGTGTGTGGGCAAATCAGTATCCAGCTCTGGCTTGCTATGAGTCAGAGTTGGAGATACTATCCAAAGATGATAAATTGTGACATCCTCCCAAATTGGAGAATTCTGGAAAGATTGTTCAAGGAAGAAGTTCAGTCAACACAGAGAGAGAGAAAAGCCTCTCCCTCCCACCCATGAGGGGCTAGGAGGGAAGGGAATTATGCTGCCTGAGTCAGGGCTCTGATTTAGAGAAGGAGAGGAAGAAGCAGATGATTATGATGGATATGTGAGAACTGCTTATCTATGTCCTGTGAGCTGACTGCCAATAAACATCAGAAAAGACATGCTGTGTATTCCTGTCTCTGTTGAATGGAGGAGTGTCAGTATGGGTTCATCCCCTGAATATCTACAGGGGATTCCCGCTGGCTCGAGGCGCAGCACCAAATTAAATCAAGGTAACCTGTCCTTCCTGTCCTGTTTCTCCCCACACCACGACAGAGCGCTCAGCCTTCCTGTTACCTACATGTCTGTAGCAGCACCAGAGTAGCAGAAAAGAGTATACCACCCCCCCCCCCCCATCTCACTTAGGGGTGGGGGTAGATGGGCTACATTTGGAGGCGCTGCCGAGATTAACTGCTCCCAGGTTTTACCAACAGGACAGGTTTTTACAACAGGACAGGTTTTAAGAGACAGCAGATAGTGCAGCAGTTTTGGGACTTTTTATGCAGCACAGACAGGGTCTTCAGCAGGAAGAAAAGGGAATGTCTCCCTGAAGCTTCCCCAGGGGGCTCCCCAAAAAGGACAATTATTATGTTGGGGAGACCTCCTGGTGGCTATGTGCCAGGGAGTGTGGATACCCTCATAAAGACTTTCTAGTCTGTTGGGTGACACCCTGGAGGCTATGTACCAGGGATTGTGGATACCCCCATACACTCCATATAAATAGGATTTGAGGCGTCTTCCTTGAGGCTACACCAAGGAAGCGTGGACACCCTACCTATCAGAATACCCAGTAAAAGGATGGAGAATCATGTTCCTAAGGCTACACCAGGGAGCCTGCAGACCATCCTGACACTGCAGTTGGGGCATCTACCTGTGCCTACACCAGGGAGGAGTGGTGACCCTTCTGTATCCCACAACGAAGATTAGCAGCAAGGGGACAGGGACTCTGAGGTGGCATCGGAGACCCCTGTATACTCAACAATACAGAGACTATTGCAGCAAAGATTCGAGAGGCGTTCCCTGAAGCTATACCAGGGTGTGTGGTACTCAAAAGAAAGAAAGAAAAGAATTGTGCTTTATTTTGTGTGGCTCCTTACTGAAGAAAAGGGGTCATGCATGTGCTCACAAGATGGTGAGTTTTGCTCTCAGGGAGACCGCATAGTGTTGGACTTTGTGCTTTCAAAATGGCGGTTCCAGAGAACTGGGACCGCATGGACTGTTTACTGCCTCAAAATGGCGGTTCCGCTCTTACCAGGGAAGCCATGTGCTCTTTTGCAAAAGTTGCATCAACTTGCAAGCTTTTGCTGGATTATAGTTTGCAGAAATAGTGCGAACTGCTGAAACCCCTCCCCCTTGCTTGCTCCGGATTGGACTATACTATCCACCAGGGGGAGGAGCTGGGTGTGCCCTGACGGAGCACACAAGATGTGAGGAGCCAGACGCACGTGTACTCCAGAGACAGCAGTTGTGCATCTACTGTGGTCTGCTATACCATTCAAATGGAGAACCGTGGGCAAATTTATGAGCTGACTGGAGGAGTTCTTGTCATCTGGGACTCCCCTGAGAACCAACTCCTCTGGGTTTGCCTGCTATGTGAATATCCAGGCGGCCAATTACAGCTACTGGGAAGCTGCCCTGCATGCAGAGTGCCCTATCTCAGGGCTAGACCCGAAGACCCCAAGAGCTGACCTTGCGATGAGTACCGTGGAGCTGCACACTCTATACCAGCTGATGTGCAAATTGTCGCAATTGGCCCAGGGGTCGGCGGATGCTGCTGCTTGTCATTACCTAGCCATGGTATATGAACTGTTCTACCCAGATTTGCAGGTGGTGGCTACTTACCCGTCATCTGGGTCGTTCATGGAACTCCCTACCGTAAAACATGGCGGTAGGAAAGAAAGCTCGCTGCTGGGTCCCACCGCCTGGGTCTACTGCCTTCCAACAGTTGCCTGACCCTTCTTCATCTCCGGAGCCGTCCCTCCCTGCGCCTGTGCAACCTGCGCCCAGTGGTTTGTCATCCGAGCCTTGCGGAACTGCCCCACCACCCTACTGTGAGGTGCGGTCGGATGTTGCTGCTCCGGCGAACTGCTCCGAGAGGGAGGTGACTACTATTGGTGCGTTTGTTGCTTCGGACACCCCCGAGGTATCGGCCGATACCTCCTCCGTACCCGATCGTGTGCGGGACATCCTGGATGCTGTCACTGACAATGAGCCAGATATTCCTCTTACGGATCCTCACTGGGATCACGCTCAGAAGGCTGCGGAGCTCTACTTACGACGTCAGCAGGAGATGTGCGAGGCCTGCGCTCGTGCTCTCACGTACATGCGAGCTGCTGAACGCCACTTTGATGGCATGCTACTGAGGGGTCAACTATCGGGAGAAGTGCCAGCCGGCACCACCCCAGATGACTGCCTCGATCCTTTGGTAGCTGCTCCACCACCGGGAGAGAAGGCCGCCAAGCCGTCCAGCCGGATGGGCGTAACAGCTGCTGCTACATCCCCGGTGAGTGTCAAGTCCTCAGACTCTTTTTCCCTGCCATGCCGGGAAGAAAAGAATTACGGAGCTCCTATGATGCTGCAGCCACCGTTGTGGCTGAATCTAGTATTGTCAGAGGCTCTGGCCTACAGAGCCTTGCTGGAACTGTGGACACTTTTATGGCTCCGCCTCGCGAGGTCTCCTTAGTCTCCCGCTTACCGGACTATAATGTGCCAGTTTCTCTATATCTTGCTTCTGTATCCCCGGATGCTGTCCACGCTAGCATGCACACTATGACCCTAGGGCCTTGTCACCAGTAATGCCTGATGTCCCTATGAGACTCTCACATCCACCACCAGTCTAAATTCTTTCAAATCTAAGGCTGTCTCACATTTTTATCTGGTCTGTAACTGTTTCATACGCCCATAATATATATTTTCTTTAACTGTGCACGCAATGTCTTGTATATAATGTATACCTTGCTCATTTATGTAACTGTACTTGTAACCATGTATTATTTGTCCTAACTCTGTGCCCAGGACATACGTGAAAATGAGAGGTAACTCAATGTATTATTTCCTGGTAAAATATTTTATAAATAAATAAAATAAATAATGGTGTTGTTATACCTGTCTTACCTGTCACACCAATGGTAAGGGTATCATCACAAGGGGAGGAGGGTCAGCGCAAGGCTGCAGAACAAACTGAGATACAGAGGTTGCTAAGGGATTGGAAAGTGGGCCGTAGTATTCGTATGAACAGGGTAGAATACATTTCTGCATCTGGACACAAAAGATGCTATTCAATAAGAGTGCCTGATGGTCAGTGCAATATGGTACTGAAGCCTGATCCAGAGCACTACATATAAGGTAGCCTTCTCTGTCATGTCAAGCAATGTGTATGCAGATGTTATGCCATGTATATGCATTGGTCAGTCCATTCATACTATGTTATGGTGAAATGTACAAATGTTGTTGCATTTCATGTATACCGAATTTACAGGTTGTTGCACAGTAAGGTAATGTTGTACCTACTGTTGTCCATGCGGGGAAGTTGGAGTTTCACCAGGGGGAGAAAATAACATAGCCTTCCGGCAGTTACTTCTTTTCCCTGGGCCTTTCCTCTGCTAGTCCTGTTAGTGCAGGCAGTGGAAAGGTTAATTCCTTCTTTAGGCCTGTGTGTGTATTACAGCCTTGAATGATGTATCAGTATTCAAGGACGGGCCTAGCAACTTCTGAGGGTGTCAATCTGAAGGGTGGATATTGGTTGGAACACCCCCTGGTGTGTATGGGCCAATCAGTATCCAGCTCTGGCTTGCTATGATTCAGAGTTAGAGACAGTCCCCAAAGATGATAAATTCTGACATCCTCCCAAATTGAGTTCAGTTCTGATCTGTTCAGTGACTCCCAGGAATGGAGTAAGAGGAGGAAGAAAAGGGAGCCTCTCCCTCCCACCCATGAGGGGATGGGAGGAGAAAAATTAGGCCTGAGTCAGGGCTCTGACCAGGAGGATAAAGAATAGCATGAGAGGTGAAGTACAGCTATGAAGAAAGTATGTTCTGTGTCCTGTGTAGCTGTTGAAATAAACCATCAGAAAAGATCAGACTGTCTGTTACTGTCTCTGTGTATGGAGGAACGTCAGTAGGGGCCTGTCCCCTGAACATCCCCAGAGGGTCCCTGCTGGCTGGAGGCGCTGCACCAACTGAGACCCAGGTAACCTGTCCCTCCTGTCCTGTTTCTCCCCACACCACCGCGGAGCGCTCAGCCCTCCTGTTACCTACAGGTTTGCACCAGCACCTAGAAGTAGCAGATAATGGCATACCCACCCCTATCTCCCTTAGGGGGGGGGGGGGTGGAACAAGGGCTACATAAGTGATATGATTTAATGCTTAGTTTGTGATTTTTAAGTATCTTGAGTTATTTAAATGTGTAGATTTCCTGATTGCTTGTCTCCAAGGAACAGCTATTTAAACCCTTTGCTGCCGGAAGAGAGCTCCTATTAGACACCTCTGTGACCAGCGACCCGCCAGCATGTCCGCATCATGTGAGCGCTCTCGGAGCGATCACATGATGAGTTTTCTTCTCCAGACAGATGTGACGGGGAGGTATGCGATTGGCACCTCATCAGTGGACAGATCATGTTCAATCCTTAAAAAAAAATAGTAAAGGTCAATGACGTACTGTGTATATCATAAGAGCCCCAGGGTGGCACTTTTCTTGCCATACACCGTACGTCATTAGGACACTAAAAGGGGTTCATGAAAGCAGAAATTAGGTAAGGAATACAATACTTGTATTATTACCACAGTAAACTCAACCTAATGGGCCAGGCTATAAACACACTTTATAGTTTTGTACATTGTGGTATCACTCATAATTTGTACATCCTATTACAGAGAGCTCTGCAATGCATTATGACATAGCAATAATATCACGATGTATTATAACTACTGAAACAAACGCATTAAACACAAACATGAAATCAGCATGATTTGAAGGACATGAAGTTCTATGCAGGCAGACGTAAGGCCCTATATTGGTTTGATGCAGTGAAGGACGGCTGCTTCTTGCATTGCAGCACAGATAGTATTTCTTCTAGTTTCTGGCACGCAGCCTGGCAGAAACAGAGGGTTCATTGTGGGCATGGTGGGAGTTGCATGTTTTTTTTCTGTTAGTTATAGCAGGGAGCTACTCTTTGGAGTGTTTGGATGGAAGAGTGAAGAAAAACGTTATAACACAAACAAACCATCACAACACAGCTATCTACAACATATAAAATACATTGCTTGTGTACTTATACGATCAGGAAACAAACTGTAGATATGTTGTAATGTTTGGAAATATAGCTGTGCTATATTTAAAAACACAGCCAAAAGCCATGTAACTGTAAGAGCTTATACAATAGCTGCACATGCTAAATTATCATCCACAGAACCATAAACCATAATATGGAAAAGTATGGCTGTAGTGTACAAGTAATCCAAGTGAAGGGGCACTCATGGTACAGTATGTGTCGTAGAGGCCACAGGTGCTCAGCAATAGCAGCCCTGCGTGGTCACAGAACCGCCAGTAGTAGGAAGAATAAAGAGGTAGTGGCACTCGGGTGGTCTTCAAGTGGTAAAAAGATTTATTAATAATCTTGATAAAGGGTCGCTAGTAGACTGAAACATCGATCTTTGTATTAATACATATTTTTACCACTTGAAGATCACTGTAGTAGCATTACCTCTTTATTCTTTGTAGTCTACAAGTAGAAATGTAGTTTACAACTATAACAGGGTATGTCCCATCTTACCTGGTTTTCCCCACATAGGATAACTACTACGTAAACCCTGATAAGTTCCAGGCCGTAGTGGGTTAATCTATGGGCAGTGACCCCCCTTTTCTTTCCTAGAAGAGGAAGGAAGGTGGTGTTTCATGGCCTGTGTACAGCCCCTTGAAGGTGGGTACAGTCCATGAGCCCACCCCTTCTAGATTCTTCTGGGGAGGATCTAAAGTCAGCCTGGCGCTACCCTCCAAAGGGTGAGGAAGCAAAGGAGTTTTGAGCTATCCTCTGAAGAGAGAGGAAGTCCAGTTCAACCTCCAGAGGGAGAGGGTGTGAGTTGAGTGAAAGAATGATGTCTGGCCCTTCACCCTAAGGGGAGTAAGAGGGCTATGAGCCTTCCCCATTGCGGGGCAAGCATGGCATTCTAAGCTGGCTGGCTTAGACAATATCCAGACAGAGTGCCCCAAGAGATGGAGCCTGCACCATCCCAGAGTCCTGCACTGCGGGAGGCTAAGAGGAGAAGTGTGGAGAGAGAATGACAATAAAAGCTGCTTATTCATCAGACCTATGCCTGGAGGTCGGTTACTGGGCAGGAGGATTAAAGGTGAAGGAGGGCAGACAAATGGAGATTATCGGGCAAGAGCAGAACCTTCAACAAGGAACATACAAAATTCCCAAAAAAACTTTTCACTTTTTCAAAAAAAGTTAAAAGGACAAGGAGAGGGAAAAGACACGGACGGCAAAAGAAAACCTACCAAAAGAAAGAAGAATTCATAGAAAACAGTGTTATAAATTTGTCTGGACATGAATTATCTATGGCAGAAATGTCTCTACTTAATAAGGGTCTTAAATACGCACCTACAATGGATCTCGATTTGTTTAATGTTGCCATCTACGCGTTTCCCTAAACAGTGTAGTTTCATCAGGAGTTACCTTGACTCCTGATGAAACTACACTGTTTAGTGAAATGCGTACAGTCGCTGTGAGTGATGTCATCAGCCAGTACCCGGAAGTATACCGGTTGCCTCCCCGCGAGCAGAGCTGTGTTTCCCAGTGAGTCCACCACAAGAGCTACACGGATCCCATTGACGGATGCCAAGAGATACCTTGAGAGTGTATGATGCAGAGGACACAGAGGTTCCCCGTTCAGGCCGTTCCATAGGTGTGCCAGCCGACTCTGACGGCCCCCACGGTCCAGAGCGTGGTATCCGAGATGGAGGAGACTGGAGCTGGTGACATCACCTGTTTTTTATGTGCCATTTGCTTTTATGACATTGTAAGTGTTAATTTTATTGCGTGTATAAAGGTATTATATTGTGTTACGCTATGGAAGCCGCTCTTTCCTTTCTATAACCCTGATTGCTGAGGTTGCTGTGTACGCTGTTCACATTTCACCAACTATGCAGTTGTGGGGTCCATCTACAATTCCCAGAGTCAAGCTATTGCCACTGATCTCTGACATGACTAATTATATCTGACACCACGTGAGTCTCCATTCAATAGATATAACCACACCACATTGTTTGAATCAACTTTATTTGCACTATGTATGCTTTTTAATTTGTTGCATATTGAAATCTGCACTCCCCTGCTTTCCCAAGACGTGTCATTTCTACAGGGACAGCAGGACTATTATCAGGATGTGACTCCTCGTTGCAAAACATCCTTCTATGCTTATGAATCAGAAGATCTTCATCTGTTAGGGTCTCGTAATGGGATTCAAGCAATTCTTTTACATCCTATAGCTCGACTTCCAATTCTAATTCCCTTGCCATTTCCAAAACATTTGTAGTGGCTTCCTCCACGTGATTCTCCAAATCTTCGTAATCATCCATAAGTGTGGGAATTAGCTTCCTCCAAACACCTTTTAAGGTTGATTCTTTCACTTCCTCCCATGCATCTCTAATAGTTTTTATACCATCCAATTTTGTGTTGCCTTTCCAAAATGCTTTTAATTTATTTTCTCTAGGCCCAGCTGCTCTGTCACTGTCTAAGACCTCAATAGCCTTAGCCAAAGTTCTCCTTAGGTAATAGGATTTAAACACCGCAATTACACCTTGGTCCATAGGATGCAGAAATGAAGTTGTATTTGCAGGTAGAAACATAAATGTTATCTCCCTGTACAAACCAATTAGAGCTTTAGGATGGCTTGGGGCATTGTCTGTGAGAAGTAAAATCTTAAAAGGAATGTTCTTGCTCCTGCAATAAGCATCAACAGTAGGCTTAAAATAGTTTGTGAATAAATTTGAGAAAGAACGCCAGTTATCCAAGCTTTTGAATTGGATTTATAATAAACAGGAAGTCTTTTGCATAGTTCTTTAGGGCCCTAGGATTTTCTGACCAGTAAATCATCATAGGTTTAACTTGCAATCACCAGCTGCATTAGCGCCTAGCAAGAGAGTTATCCTGTTTTTTGCAGCTTTGAAGCCAGGCATGGCCTTCTCCTCTTTAGCAATACAAGTCCTAGACGGAATCTTCTTCCAATATAGGCCCGTTTCATCCACGTTGAAAATCTGCTGCTTAGTGTATCCACCTCCTTCGATGACCTTAGCAAGCTCACGTGGATAACTTCCTGCAGCTTCAGTACCAGCACCGGCTGCCTCACCCTGCACTCTGATGTTGTGGAGCTGACTTCTTGCCTTAAACCTATTAAACCAGCCTCTGCTAGCTTCGAATTTATCATCAGCAGCTAAGTCACCTCTGTCAGCCTTCATAGTATTGAAGAGACTTAGGGCCTTGGCCTGGATGATGGCTTGGCTTAAAGGCACATTGTGACTGGTTTGATCTTCAATCCACACCACTAAAACTTTTTCCATGTCCACAATAAGGTTATCTCGTTTTCTTATTACTTTAGTGTTCACTGGTGTTGCACTTTTAATTTCCGTCAACTCTTTGTCATCCAGATAGGGGTTCCCCGAAATTGTACGAAATACTTAAAGGGTTCCTGCAAACAAAAAAGTTTGGGAATCACTGCTCTCTATACACAACAACACACACTGCAGCTCCCACCTCTATACACACAAACACACACTGCAGGGCCCACCTCTGTATACAGAAACACACACTGCAGGGCCCACCTCTGTATACAGAAACACACACTGCAGGGCCCACCTCTGTATACAGAAACACACTGCAGGGCCCACCTCTGTATACAGAAAAACACTCTTCAAAACCCACCTCTATACACACAAACACACATTTTTTTTTTAGATCTTTATATTATATATTTATTTATCTTGCCTTTGGCTGCACGACGTCACGTAATGCTCATTGTCATAACAACGAGCCGCTCCATGACGTCATGCGGCATCAAGTTGACATGACAACGGGATGCATTATGGTGACGTGGCATCACGTGATGCCATATTGTCATGGCAACATGTCACTGCCTGACGTTAGTGTCTCATTGTCATGGCAACGGGGGGCGTGACGTGATGTACATTGTTTTATAAATAACTAGCTGATAGACCCGGTGTTGCCCGGGATGTAAATGGATAAAATAAATGTTTATTATAGGGTAAGATAAGAGGGGTGGTGAGTGTGAATGAAATATTTGGGCAATAGGTTGAATATGTGAGTTTGTGATTTAAAAAAAATCATTATCATACATTAATTGAAGTGTGTGTGGGTGTAAGTGAGGGGGGTGCAGGGGCACGGAAAGGCATCATAATGAGACGTGCATTAGGGTGTACAGAGTAAGCGCCCTGCTGAGGGTGGTTTGGGCGGGAAGGGGGACATTTTTATTGTTGAATGCGGGAAGGCGTCCATTTGTGCTGTGTAGCGGTGCCGCCGATGCTCTTAAGCGGCCTGTTGAGTGCGGAGCAGGCAGGAAGGCGGCCATTTTGTGAGCGGGCGGGAAGGCATAACATTTTTTAATAAAGTGTGTTAAGGAAGGGGGACAATTAATATTTAATCGGGCGGGAAGGCGGCCATTTTGTGTAGTGTGCGACATGTTGATGCTGATGGGGCCAGATGTACGTATCGGCTGTGAACTAAGCATCCTGCTGAGGTTGGTGCGGGCGGAAATGCGGACATTTAGCGGTGGCGGATATTTTGATTGAGTAAGGGTGGTAAGTAAGGTGGACATGCAGAGTAGCGGTGGCGGCAACCGGGCTGCTTAGCGCGGAGCGGGTGGGAAGGCAGAAATTTTCACAGGTGCATGGAAGGTGGACAATTAATGTTTTTTCGTGCGTGAAGGCTGGCATTTAGTGAGCGGGTGGGAAGGTGTAAATTTTGGGGTGAAGAGCGGCCGGGAAACATTAAGTGTGTGAATGAAGGGGGACAATTAATATTTAGTGTGCGACAGGGTGATGCTGATGGGGCCAGATGTACGTATCGGGAAGGCGCCAATTTTTGCAGATTAGCGGTTCTGAAAATTTTGATTGAGGAAGGGTGGTACGTTAGGTGGGACAATGAATATTGGCTTTGGCGGGAAGGCGGCCATTTTAGCCGAGTAGCAGTGCTGCCAAGCGGGCGCGGAGCGGGTGGGAAGGCATAAATTTTCACACGTGCATGGAAGGTGGACAAATAATATTTTATTGTGCGTGAAGGCTGGCATTTTGGGAGCGGGCGGGGTCTGGGAAGACTAAAATGTTGATGCTTGACAATTAATATGTTATTGTTTTGGGAAGGCGGCCATTTTGTTAGCGGCCGGTAAGGCGGAAATTTTGAACGGTGAGCTGCATTTTGTTGCATTAAGTGTGTTAATGAAGGGGGACAATACATTTTTAATCATCCGGGAAGGAGGCCATTTTAGGCGGAGGGAGTGTGGAGCGTGCGGGAAGGCGGAAATTTTGAGCGTGGAGCGGGTGACAGGGTGATGATGATGGGGCCAGATGTGGGCAGTAGCGGTGCAGACAGTAATCGGGCTGGTGAGCGCGGAGCGGGGAGGAAGGCGGAGTGAGTGATTTGTCTCGGGTTTCAGTCTCAGGGGGTATGGTGAGTCTGCAGGGGTGAGACTCTGTGGCAGTATGTGTGTGTGTCTGTGTGTGTCACAGTGGAGTAGGTGTGTCTGTGATGTCAGCGTACCTCTTGGCCAATGAGAGCCGTGGGGGAGGCGGGGCATGGGCGGACGGACCGACGGACCAATGAGAATCCCCACATCTACTAACAATCAAACAATTTTCATTTTTATATATATAGATTTTTTTAAGTGTCCTGATTTGAAAATCTTGTCACCATAATTCTCCTCCCTCTGTGGAGTGAGGATCAACATCAGCTGTCCACCTCATAAGGAGATGGAGGAGGGGTACACCAGGCCTGATCTAGGCCTAAAGCCTGAATCAGGGCACTATCATTGAGGGAGCTGATGAAAGAACTGAGCTCTGTAATGATCTGCAGGCAATAAAACCCATGAAAATACAAAGGAGTATGCTTACTGTCTGCTGCTGTGAAAGGAGAGTTGTCAGTATGGGCCATCCCTTGCTCTACATCTGGCCCACCCAGTTTGCCAATATTCCTCTCTATTGTGAAACCTCAGACCCTATTTGATCCTTTGGTTTCATTCATATTTAGGATAGCCTTATGTCTAACCAAATAATTCTTTCATTGCCTTAATAGCCTTTACCGCCTCTGTTGGGAGGCTATTCCATGTATCCACCACTCTTTCCGTCAAGAAGTATTCCCTCATATTCTCCCTGAGCCTGCTACCATCCAGCTTCAGAGATTTACCTCTGGTAACACTTCTGTCTCTGGAATATGCTTCCTTCCTGCACCCATCTTTATATATGAGAAGAACGTTTCTATCATACCCCCTCTCCCTTCTATCTCCCATGCTGTACATATTAACCCTTTATATATGAGAACGTTTCTATCATACCCCCTCTGCCTTCTATCTCCCATGCTGTACATATTAACCCTTTATATATGAGAACGTTTCTATCATACCCCTCTCCCTTCTATCTCCCATGCTGTACATATTAACCCTTTATATATGAGAACGTTTCTATCATACCCCTCTCCCTTCTATCTCCCATGCTGTACATATTAACCCTTTATATATGAGAAGAACGTTTCTATCATACCTCCTCTCCCTTCTATCTCCCATGCTGTACATATTAACCCTTTATATATGAGAACGTTTCTATCATACCCCCTCTCCCTTCTGTCTCCCATGCTGTACATATTAACCCTTTATATATGAGAACGTTTCTATCATACCCCTCTCCCTTCTATCTCCCATGCTGTACATATTAACCCTTTATATATGAGAAGAACGTTTCTATCATACCCCCTCTCCCTTCTATCTCCCATGCTGTACATATTAACCCTTTATATATGAGAACATTTCTATCATACCCCCTCTCCCTTCTATCTCCCATGCTGTACATATTAACCCTTTATATATGAGAAGAACGTTTCTATCATATCCCCTCCCTTCTATCTCCCATGCTGTACATATCAACCCTTTATATATGAGAACGTTTCTATCATACCCCCTCTCCCTTCTATCTCCCATGCTGTACATATTAACCCTTTATATATGAGAACGTTTCTATCATACCCCCTCTCCCTTCTATCTCCCATGCTGTACATATTAACCCTTTATATATGAGAACGTTTCTATCATACCCCCTCTCCCTTCTACCTTCCATGCTGTACATATTAACCCTTTATATATGAGAACGTTTCTATCATACCCCCTCTCCCTTCTATCTCCCATGCTGTACATATTAACCCTTTATATATGAGAACGTTTCTATCATACCCCCTCTCCCTTCTATCTCCCATGCTGTACATATTAACCCTTTATATATGAGAACGTTTCTATCATACCCCCTCTCCCTTCTATCTCCCATGCTGTACATATTAACCCTTTATATATGAGAACGTTTCTATCATACCCCCTCTCCCTTCTATCTCCCATGCTGTACATATTAACCCTTTATATATGAGAACGTTTCTATCATACCCCCTCTCCCTTCTATCTCCCATGCTGTACATATTAACCCTTTATATATGAGAACGTTTCTATCATACCCCTCTCTCTTCTATCTTCCATGCTGTATATATTAACCCTTTATATATGAGAACGTTTCTATCATACCCCCTCTCCCTTCTATCTCCCATGCTGTACATATTAACCCTTTATATATGAGAACGTTTCTATCATACCCCTCTCTCTTCTATCTTCCATGCTGTACATATTAACCCTTTATATATGAGAACGTTTCTATCATACCCCCTCTCCCTTCTATCTCCCATGCTGTACATATTAACCCTTTATATATGAGAACGTTTCTATCATACCCCCTCTCCCTTCTATCTCCCATGCTGTACATATTAAGGTCCTTCAGTCTTTCCTGATGAGTTTTGTGATGTTGAACATGGACAATTTTCGTAGCCCGTCTATCAATCATTAATGTTCTAGACAGGTTATAACCAATTACGACAAATAGCTATACTGGGGACCGATTCATTAAGGGTGGGTAGCTGTATTAATCCTTTCCTTTATGTAGTAAAGTAAAAAGGGGAACTAGTACAGTATGTACCCTATGTGGTTCGAAAGCTCGTAACTTAAGTTATCAACAATCTCTTGCTCCAATAAAAGGAATCCTACTACCTTCCCGTTCTCCTTTCTGTGCTACTTTACTACAGAGAGAGAATTGGTTTTAACTCTTTTAGTGCTGGATGACCTGCAATGCATTAAAGGGGTTAAATAATGATTTTTGGGATAGCATGCATTGGTTTTACAATTTGCTTCTTTCATGTTTGGTAACATTGTCGTTTCCAACACAATAAATTAAGTAAATGAAAGAATGTAGTTGTATAATCAGGGTCCTCGTCACAGAAAAGTCCTGGACCTGGCGGTTGGTAGTGGGGCCCAAATAGAAGTCCCTTTTCCCCCCAGCTCAACAACCTTGAGCCCAGTTGTGGAGTTCGTTCTCAGGGCACCTGGACATGCTGATGGCGAACCTGTGTATAATGCATAATAATTGTGATTTCTAGCTTTCTGAGTTCTGTATTACAGTCTTGTCTTTTGGCAGCTGTCACTGCCTTCATTAGAGCGATCCCTATCATGAACTGTGAACTCTTAACGAGAGGAATAAAGAGTACACTGTATAGAAGATGAAGCCAGGGAATGGTTCACCACGAGACAAAAAGAGTAACACAACTTTTCCCTGACCGAATCAATGGGTTACCTTCATGTGAGTGTCTAACTGATGCAAAGCTGGTTATAGGAATAAGAAAACTAAGCAATTATTTTGTCCAAGGTATATTCTAATTCTTCCTAATATTTAATTAAATTGCTTTTGCAGTATGCTTATTTTAAACTCACCTTTTTTCATTCCTGTAAAATGAAGGCTCTATATTATACATAAACCACCGCAGAACTAGTGCAACAGACTGTAAAGAAATACTGTATGTTGGAAGCCTAGAAATACGCGTTTATGGGGTAAGGATTGTAGGGTCACACATTGGAGTCCTGCGTATCGGCCTCACATTATTCTCCTTATATAGTCATCAAACTATGAAAATACAAACGCTTCTCACATATATAGAAAGAAGATTTAAAGTCTTTTGAACAAATCAGAGGACTTTCAGCAGATTTCCTAGCACAGCCTAGCACCCGTTTGCTTTTGCATGTTCATGTTCAGTCAAAAACTGGTTACAGTTTCAAACAGAAATATATTTAACTGAATAGTGTTCAATATTAGCCAAAAAAAATGGAGTACGTTTAAAAACTTTATTTCATAATAAAGTCAAATAACACAGAGAACCCATATTTTATTTACAAGCTTTACTTATTATTTAGCTTAAATACTGCTGAAATCTTTATAAATTACAGTGCAAAGTGCTTTACCCCAATGATCAATAGGAATCTATTTGTTTTTAAATCAGGCAGGAAACAGTGTTACTTTTTATTAAAAACCTTATAAGAATTGGAAGATGTTCTAAAGACTCATCTTCATGTTCTTATGACAGAAGTACAGTATATCATGAACCTTTAAAGACAGAAGCTTTCTTATCATGCTTAGGCTGCGTCTCCGCTGGCGCTGACCGCGCTCATCACCAACTCTCCAAGCATGAGCGCCGGGTGTCCTGCCTATTTTGCAAGCACAGACTGACAGGGGGTGGGGGGGGGGGGGGCATTGCGGGCAAGTTGAGCGCGCTTCAAAGTCATTTTTTTTGTCTGCTCAAGCGCCAAGCACGAGCGCGCACCGCGTGAGCGGGGACTTCCACATAAAGACTGCAATAACTAAAAGCGCATAGCACACTCAGCGGCAGCGGGGACGTAGCCTTCTATGCCAATGAAAGTATTTTTTAGCAGCAACTTTTATGAGTTTCATTTTATATTGAGTGCATAACAAAAGCCGTTTATTTCTGAGACCTTAATGAATATTGAGCCGATAAAATAACGATAAATATACTACTAGAAATATATATTTTAAAAAATCCTTTAAGCAGGTTTTGCTCATGAAACTGATGCAAGAAAATACATGAAATAAAGCGCAGGTGTAAAAACACTGCAGACATTAAACTCCTGTGCACTGCAGGGAAAGGAAGAGGAAATAACACTAAAACAAATACAGAAATAAAAGGAAAATGCACTTACTAGTTTGTAAGGAGAAAATAAGAACAAATAAGATTTTCCAGATCATGTCGTCAGGAGCTTCTGAGTGCCACTTCTCTCTGCTTCTTTAAGTGAAAGAAGTCTGTAGACCTTACCAGCAGCTTTTATAAGGTGTTACTGTTCACTCATGCACTCTGCTGGACAGGTTCTGCATGCATTTAATTAAATGAAAAAAGACCGGACCGGGGGGGGGGGGTGTGTAACTGCTCCAGACATCACATATATAAGAAGCCAATGTTCGGTTTAGTTAGACGATTGTACAACGTGGTTACTCAGTGCAAATCACCCATTCACGGAGGAGGAAGCAGCAATGCCAGAGTGCTACGTGTACACTTGACTGTGTTGTTTAAAAAATCTGAAACCTTTACTTTATTTATGAAGGCATCATCACCGAGATTAACACTTAAATGTGACTAAAGTTGGTATAGTTTGGTCCTAAAAAAGACTGGACCTTTAACTTCTTTACAGCCAGAGGAGTCTGAGATGCATTACAGAGATATTTTCCAGCAGCAAAAGGGTTAAGGATGGAGGCACCGTTTATCTATCTATCGTCGAAGTTTGCAAACTCACAAACAAGGGTTCGTTGATAATGAGAAGTTTATTGCCTGTACGTACAGCACAGTGTGATCATACACGAAAGTTGTCCATTAGACACTCTGCCAAAAGAGTGCCCCTGCAGGCTTTATATACATTTTTAGATTCCTTTGTTTAACAGAGGTTAATAGGCAGAATATAATCACATCACAGCATTCCCTGTACACGAGAGGATAATCCTCTTTTAAAACAATTAAAGTATACGTCTTCTTATCTATCTCAGACTGACTCCAAAGATCAATACATCTAAGCTAAACCGGTTCTTTTAGCAGACCAAAACACTTGAGTATTTGAGCAACAAGGCACAGTCCATATCCCCCCGTGGAGCAAAGTTCACTCTTGCATCAACATGCATATTAACATATAACACAAAGACAAGATGGATTCCGCACACTAAATTTCTTCTCCATAAACCCCCTAATCCTTTTCAATTATTTCAACGGTATATTCATTTCAGCAATATTACTTTGTCAGATATAGATATATATCTATGTAACCCCTGTATTTCCATAACCGATATGTGCTTTGTGTGTGCGTAAGTGAGAGGGGGAGTCCTGTCTTTTAAATGTTACATATGCCCATAATCCTATTTTTAACTGTCCATGAAATGTCGGAAAATTGAATGTATAACCTCTGTTCATTTAAAGCTGCAGTTCAAGCAACATCCTGCATGTGTTTTTTTTTTAAATAAATCAGTTCTGTAGCAAGAAAAAATACTTTTAGCATTTTCTGTTTAAAAAAAAACAACTTTGAAAGACCAATTTTCTTGTATTCTATTTTAACAAGCATGTTTGCTCCTATAGCAACCATCTACATTCCCCAGATCTAAAGATGTCGCCAAAATATAGACGGAGAACGAATTGACCGGCAGCTATGCAGTTCTTTAGGTAAGTAGAGATTGCCCACATGAAACTATTGGAAGTAAAAAAAAAACGGGCGCTTGAACGGCAGCTTTAATGCAACGATGAATTATAACTTTGGCTTTTCCAGTCAGAAGTACAATTAGTTTGTTACATAAGTCATTTTAGTCTCTCTCAAACTGACTAAATCAGTGGTTTTCAAACTTTTTTTTGTTTAAGGAACCCCAGAATTCTATTGTGAACCCCCTCATGCCCATCTCACCCCCCCTCGCCAGTCTTGTCTCCCCCCCTCGTCCATGTGTCCCCATTCACACTCCCCTCTATACAATCCTCCCCACCCACTCGCCCTTCTATACACTCCTTCCCCCCCACTCTCCTATACACTCCTACACCCACCCCCCCCCCCCCACACACAGGTCGCAGAGAGCCTTAAGGTACCAGCTCTGGCTATTATTAGAGAAGTTGGAGAGGAGGGGGTAACTGTTATTCCTGATGAATATCTGAAGACCGTAGAGTGTACCTCTGGCGCTGCGGAGTGCGGGGAAGATCTTCACTTCCGGTGTCGAGGGATGTGCCAACAGGATGGAGAGATTATCTGAATTTCTGCGGCAGCTGGAAGTAACCCTACAGAGGGTTTTTCAGAAAGGTTGAGTTTTGAAGGAAAAGGGGTCCCTTCCGATAACATGATGACGCTGTATCTACGACTTGAAGAACGGAAGGAAGTTTCCCCAAAATTTCTCAATGTGACTTCCTAAATATACATGATGACAGATGTTCAAGCTGGTGTAAACACGATTAAGTGTGTATTAACTTAATAAATCACATATCTTAAGTTAAATATACAGTTAATCTGTCATCATGTACATTTGGACAAGTGACTGTGTACCTTGAACTCATTATATTCAGTGACCCCAAGGGACCCACTAGTACAGCTAATCTGGCATAACTATATATATATATATATATATATATAGTGAGGTGCAGACATTGGAACAGGAGCTGCAGTGTGTATTATATAAGCAGTGCGCAAACTGGCGGGCGCGCCCCCGAGACTGTCTGCGGGGGGCACGGGGTTTACAGAGGCCCCGCGCGCTTTCCGAAGACACTTAAATGAAGTGCCGGGGGAGCGGCGAAGGCCATTATAAACCTCACTTACCTTGGATCTGGCGGCTTCTTACATGCGTCACCATGGCAACGCGGCCGCATTTCATGCAACGTAATGTCACGACGTCGCTGCTGAAGCAGCCGGTGGGGGGGGGGGGGGGGGGGTATAGTCCTGGAGCAGTGGCCACTGGTATGATATAGTGGTCTGTGATCTGTTAATCAAGTATGTCACAGTCATAAGTAAAAAGAAAGGTGATAGTGCGCAGCTAATACCGTGATATGGTGAAAGAATTCACTAATTGTGAACAGAATAGAAAATAATAATATACAAAGTGATTACAGTGTATAGTGAACAATATTGATCACCTTATAAGTGCACAAATAGTGCGTCTGCAGCCTTTTCTTGAGGGGTGGCTCAGCATCCCTAAAGCTAGAGAAACAGAAAAAAGACAGGGCGCACAACGCACATAGTGAAATAACGTTTAAAAAGTAATTTTACGCAAACAATAATAAGTTCTGCGTACATCAAAATTAAAAGTATCAAGCAATGGATAAGTGGGGTTACCACACAGGGAGACGGCAGGGCTCGTCAGACTTCATCCACCACCGGGAGGAAAACCGGAGACCAACGATCAGCTGACCAGGTACGTGGTGAAGAGATGGAGGAGCGGTAGAGGGGGAAGCCCTCTGGGTCCACGGATAGCACTCACTCCGTTCCGAGATATCAGGTGTTGAGTCCACAGTGTGAATACACACACAAGTCCCAAAGGCCAGTGTAATCCTCTCTGCTAGGGTTTCCACTGCTACACGCCGACAGCACGCTGTTGCGCCTCGTGAGGCACCCGCTGATGACGTCACTGCTGGCTCCTTCAATGCAGAGCCCGAGGCAATGCTTGCAGGACACTCGTTCACAGCGCAAACAGCCGCACGGCTTCCAGGGAGGCACAGAATAAATAAAAACAGGGATAGCTGGCACACGGGACAGGAAAACGTTGTATGAAAGAATAATGACTATAAAATATAGTATAAAATGAGCTAAACACTCCAACGCGTTTCGTAACACACAGTTACTTCTTCAGGGAATAAATGCAAAAGGGGGGAGTGTACATTTTTATACATCAAACACCCAATCAAAAATAAGGTGTCATATTGCTACACCAATCAAATAGAGGTGCAGCTAAGCGCTCATTAAAGGTACATGCATAAACAGTGTTCTTATAAAAGAAACAGAACCTTTATACAATAAAAAACAATGTTAAAACCGTGATTAAGTTAATACATTCGGCGATTGATTTTCTGAAATAGAAAAGATACAATTAGAAACATACAGGTTTGAACTGCATAATAGGTTAGAAACAAATAGATGCTTAGAGAATCAGTACAGAGACCAAATATCTATGTCTTCGTTTAACCCCTTAGGGGCCAACGAATTCATCTTATATATCCAAAAGGTCTCTTGGTAGTAGAGGTTTTTTATTATTAAGCATAAGCCTATGTAGGGATCTTGATTTAGTACGTGGAATGGACAGACAGATTATGTTGGTTCCTAAAATTAAGACACAAAATAATGATCTGAGCAATGTGGTAGAAGTACCTTTTATTACAACGTATAATTCAGTGAACAAGAAAATTGAGAAAATAATAAAAAGACACTGGCCCATTTTATGTAACGACCCAGTTTTGGGTGATCGCCTTTCTAATGCCCCTAAATTTATTTATAGGAGGGCAAAGAATTTTAAAAATACATTGGCACCCAGTGATGTGGGGAACAATTATATTAGACCTGTTACTTGGATTGGAGAGAGACCAGTTGGAAATTTTAAGTGCGGTAACTGTTCAATATGTAAGCACTTACATCCTGAAAATAAAACTTTTAAGTCGTTCATCACCGGTGAGAACTTTGCTGTTCATTCCTTTATCAACTGTAACACAACACATGTTGTTTATTTGGTTAATTGCGAATGCGGCCTTCAATATGTTGGTCGCACTAAAAGATGCCTAAAGATTCGTATACAAGAGCATATAAGAAATATAAAGATCGGGTATGAAAAACATAGTCTTTCCCGTCATTATGCACTATGTCACAATAAAGATCCCACGAACCTTATGTTCAAGGGTATCAAAGTGGTTTCTAAGGAGAGAAGGGGCGGTGATAGAATAAAAAACCTCTCCTACCAAGAGACCTTTTGGATATATAAGATGAATTCGTTGGCCCCTAAGGGGTTAAACGAAGACATAGATATTTGGTCTCTGTACTGATTCTCTAAGCATCTATTTGTTTCTTACCTATTATGCAGTTCAAACCTGTATGTTTCTAATTGTATCTTTTCTATTTCAGAAAATCAATCGCCGAATGTATTAACTTAATCACGGTTTTAACATTGTTTTTTATTGTATAAAGGTTCTGTTTCTTTTATAAGAACACTGTTTATGCATGTACCTTTAATGAGCTCTAGCTGCACCTCTATTTGATTGGTGTAGCAATATGACACCTTATTTTTGATTGGGTGTTTGATGTATAAAAATGTACACTCCCCCCTTTTGCATTTATTCCCTGAAGAAGTAACTGTGTGTTACGAAACGCGTTGGAGTGTTTAGCTCATTTTATACTATATTTTATAGTCATTATTCTTTCATACAACGTTTTCCTGTCCCGTGTGCCAGCTATCCCTGTTTTTATTTATTCTGTGCCTCCCTGGAAGCCGTGCGGCTGTTTGCGCTGTGAACGAGTGTCCTGCAAGCATTGCCTCGGGCTCTGCATTGAAGGAGCCAGCAGTGACGTCATCAGCGGGCGCCTCACGAGGCGCAACAGCGTGCTGTCGGCGTGTAGCAGTGGAAACCCTAGCAGAGAGGATTACACTGGCCTTTGGGACTTGTGTGTGTATTCACACTGTGGACTCAACACCTGATATCTCGGAACGGAGTGAGTGCTATCCGTGGACCCAGAGGGCTTCCCCCTCTACCGCTCCTCCATCTCTTCACCACGTACCTGGTCAGCTGATCGTTGGTCTCCGGTTTTCCTCCCGGTGGTGGATGAAGTCTGACGAGCCCTGCCGTCTCCCTGTGTGGTAACCCCACTTATCCATTGCTTGATACTTTTAATTTTGATGTACGCAGAACTTATTATTGTTTGCGTAAAATTACTTTTTAAACGTTATTTCACTATGTGCGTTGTGCGCCCTGTCTTTTTTCTGTTTCTTTTTCTATGTCACAGTCATACTGTTCCTGAGGAATCTTAGTCACTTACCCCCACTGGCCAATTTCGCGTGTTATCACTCACCTTATTTATTGTTCTTTCCTTGCACATGTTTACACATTTTGAGTTCATTCACGGACACGCTCTATGAACCCAGATCTCTGTACCACCAGTGATCTATCTGCAGCTAGCTCTTTTCTCATGTGTGGTTCACACAGTCGCAGCTACTAAATTGATTTAATTCCTTTTTTAAATACAGTTTTGTTATATTTTATTATACTCAATAAAGGTTATTTTTTTAATTTCATATTATTCTGTGAGGCAGAGTGCATCACTGGGGGATCCTTTTTGTAAATATATTCATCTTTAAAGAGGACCTGCTGCCACTATGCCTCAAAAGAACAATGTTCTTTCTGCCAGTGCCAACATATGGAAGTGAAACTTTGGACCCTAAATGCAAACATAATTCAGAACCTTCTGACAACAAAGCAGTATGGAGATATGTATGCTTGCTGGGTATTACCCAAAGAAACAGGAAAATGAGTGCATGGATTCTGACATCACAACATGGAGAAAGAAATTAAAAAGGCAGTGGGGGGCAGGCAGGGGGGGGGGTGCAAACTAAAAAGTTTGCGCTCCCCTGTGTTAAATGAAAGTGAGTGCCTCCCTTCAGCAGGATTACCCTGAACACCAAATTATCACAACCCACACGTTGTTCAATAAACGTTTATTAGCTGTTCTCCTCTTTCTGACAAATGGAATGAATAACGCTGGTTGTTCTTTATAAACTAATGCTCATTTGGTAGAGAGGTTTAATGAGGCTGTCAGAAAAAAAAAATATATATATTTTTTATAAACAAGTCCAAAAACAAGCAATGTGTCAGTACCAAACAATGATATATTATTGTAGAATTGTAATTTTGTTTTTAACTCCTTTTCTTAATATACTAGCAGAAGGTGGTGTGAACCCAAATTAGGGTCGTCATGTACAGGATACATGCAGCTTGAAGTGAAAATGCACATAAAAACGCAAGACCATAACAGCCGAAATCACACACGGGATAAAACATGCAAATTACATGAAAAGGAAACACTTGAGACTTTTCAGAAGAGAGGAGAACATGCCTATATTTAATTAAGTAGATAACCTTCCTTAACCACAGGATTAATTAACGTACTGTAACCACCAATGCATATTTTGTTCGTATTTCACATGTTTAAGGAAGATGCATTGTATTTTATACTTCTTCCAAAAAAAAAAAAAAAAACAACTTTTGAGTAGGTGGTAAAAGAAAAAAATATATATATCATTTTTATATTTATATATGCATGTGTGCAAGTAAAGAAAATAATTCCCATAGTTAGAGTTTAAAGTTTAATATATATATATATTTTATTATAACAAAATAGGCAGTTATTGTGGGTAAAATATTAAAATCTGACTTCTAAGAATACACTTCCTGCATTTAGTCTATGAATCCAATTTTTCAAATGCAATGTAGAGATCATTTCTCATCTTGTAGTGCTACATACATCACTGGAACTTACCGGGTGATGTTCTAATTACCGGACATGTTTCTCTTATTTTAGAAATGTGATCAGTATCAAAAATATTTTCAGACACTAGTGTTGCATGAACATGATTAAAAACATGAAAACATTATTCCTAGCAATATCGCCGGGATGAAAAAAATAAAATAAACAATATTCTTAAACAAATAAAAGGTTGAAATGAATCATTCAATATCAGTGTTGGGTTGGAAAAGGCCTCAACCGTATTACAAAGCCAAGTATAACAATGTAATGAAACATCCTGAAGCACTGAACATGTTTTCAAGTGTGGTGTGAATTTGGAGAAATAAAAAGGTTCAGTAACTAACTGCCTGTGAAGAGAACCATATCTCGTCATACCAGAGTTCAACGTGAGAACAAAATGCAGAGGCCAAACCATGCTATTAAAAGTTAAGTGTGCAAAGTTGCTCACAATATTGTAAGTTAAGACCACTTAGATCATTTATTTTATAACCATGTTTATAAAGCTTTTTTTCTGAAAATGTGTTAATCCCTTTCCCTTAAACATTAAGGAATGTTTACCACTAATTTCCTTAGCCCCTTTAATAACTGGTCCGGCCATTCCACCTTCATTAGAAAAAAAAAAAATATCAACCAAACCCACATTACACATTAATAAAATTAGTTAGTTAAAAGGTTACTGAATGTAAAAGGTGGAAGGGACGGCAGCAAATAAGTGGACAGAGCAAGCCGCTAATTTAGGGCCTGCTTCTAAGGGAGAGGTTGCAAGGTGTCACATGTAACAGGGCAGTGGTGGGGTTTCTAATCAGACTCCCTTCTGTTTTCATAACTTTTCTTTGGCTGGAACCCAGATGTATGTGCTGGACTGTTCTTCTATCATCTGCTTGACCTGGTTGTAGATCTCTTCCAACGTGTCTCCCTGCACAATGGCTGAAATAGACAAAACAGAAATGTGAGAGCTATGCTGCATTTAGTGTGTGGAGGCTTTGATTCAACTCAACCAAAATGAAGTTATGGCAAATATATGTCTGTACAGTAAGTATGTCTTTATTTTTAACGCGCCATAGCGCTTCACAGCAGTAATATACGTGACAATCATATACATAATAAACAATATAAATAACAAAGAGGAGAAGTGCTTCAGACATAAAAGTAACATTTAGAAAAAGGAGTCCCTGCTCCGAAGAACTTACAATCGAATTTGTTAGTAGGAAGAACGTACTGAGACAGTAGGAGGACATTCTGGTAAGTGCATCTGCAAGGGGCCAAGGTTAATGTATGAGGTGTTAATTATCAACCATGGAGATACTCATGCTTCCTTAAGCAGGTGTGTTTTGAGGTGGGTCTTGAAGGTGGATAGAGAGGGTGCAAGTCAGACATTGAGGGGAAGGGCATTCTAGAGGTGTGGGGCAGTCAGTGAGAAGGGTTTAAGGCGGGAGAGGGCTTTAGATACAAAAGGGGTAGAGAGAAGACATCCTTGAGCAGAACGCAAGCGTCGGGATGGTATATAGCAAGAAATTAGGGCTGAGATGTAAGGAGGAGCAGATGAGTGTAAAGCTTTAAAAGTGAGGAGGAGAATTGAGTGTGTGATACTGGATTTGATAGGAAGCCAGGAGGGGAGACGCCGAGACAGATTTCGAAGAGAGTAGAGTGATCCTGGCAGCAGCATTTAGGATAGATTGTGGGGGAGAGAGGTGAGAGGAAGGAAGGCCGGACAGCAGGAGGTTACAGTATTCGAGACAGGAGAGAATGGGTGTCTGTGTCAGAGTTTTTGCAGTCGAGCAACAGAGGAAATGGCGTATCTTGGTAATATTGCGGAGGAAAAAACAACAGTTTTTTGCTACCTTTTGAATGTGAGAAGAGAATGTGTGAGAGGAGTTGAGTGTGACCCCCAGGCAGCGTGCTTGGGCTAGTGGGTGAATGATAGTACTTCCAACAGTAATGTGGAAGGAGGAAATAGGGCCAAGTTTGGGAGGAAGTATGAGGAGCTCTGTTTTTGCCATGTTAAGTTTAAGTCGGCGGAGGGCCATCCAGGATGATATAGCAGAGAGACATTCAGAAACTTTAGTCTATACAGCGGGTGTAAGGTCGGGGGTAGAAAAGTAAATTTGTGTGTCATCAGCTTAGAGGTGATATTTAAACCCAAGAGATGCGATTACATCACCTAGAGAAAGTGTGTAAAGAGAAAAGAGAAAAGGTCCCAGGACAGAGCCCTGGGGTAACCCCACAGAGAGATCGATGGGGGAGGTGTTTGCAAAAGAGACACAAAGTACGATGGGAGAGGTAAGAGGATATATATATATATATATATATATATATATATATATATATGTATCAGTACCGTGTTAGCCGAGCTACAATAATCCAAAAAATAATAAATAGACGATACCGTTCTGTGGCTAACGAAATGCTTTTATTCGTGCGAGCTTCCGGCGATGTTACAATGAATGAAGCAAGCAAAGGGTATACTTAAAAACAGTGTCACTTGGAATGTTATCTGTGCTCGTCCCTCCTCCGTGTGTGGATGTGATTTATGGCTAGAGGTGTTAAATGGTTCCTGAAAGTTAGTGATGTAAGAGTGTGTGTGTATCTGTGTGAAAATAAATGAATGGAGAGCCCACAGTGTATACAGTGCTTTACAAATGGTGTGTGTGGAGAAGGGGGTTAATGAGTTTACATTATATATATATATATATATATATATATATATATATATATATATATATATATATATAGTTAATTTATTAGGTGTATACACAGTAGTTGTGTGTGTATATTATGAACACACACGTTTTAAATTCTGAACTGGGTTAAACTGGAGACATTCGCAGTCAGTGTTGCCACCTTCTACTGAAGGCCAACCCAGAGATTTATTATTTTTAAATGTACCGCGTACCTTCAGCGGCGTCTCCTGGCATCCTCCGGACATCTCCCTCAGCAACTCCCATTAATATAGCTGCGTGGCGTCAAATAGCGGGGCGTTGCCATGACAATGGACCACTATGTAACATCAAGTTGCCATGATGACGCCGCATTACATCAAATAGCATCTCGTCATGGCAACGGGCATCACGTGCTGCTGTAATGTCACGCAGCGTTCCTGTTGGCATGGCACGAGGCACCATTTGACGGCGCACAGCCATATTGGCAGTAGTTGCAGGAGGAGATGTCGGTAGGACGCAGAGGATGGCTTCCACCACCAGGAGGTTTACTAGGTATACCCGTAGCCTGGTGATAAGTGGCCAAAACCCGTAGTTTCCGGGTAAAACCCGGAGTGGTGGCAAACCTGTTGGTTTATTCCCACACTAACACCTAAAGGCCTGTTTGTGGCGTGTGTAGGGTTAATGTACGAGAAAAGGAAAACAGGAATTATACAAACCTGTGAAATGCTCAGTAAATTCTTGCTCCAGTTTTATGGCTCTCTCAAACGTCTTACAAGCTTGTTCCTCAGTCAGGCGTTTATTCATCTCCCTGTTTTTTGTAATAAGGAAACCGCTTTCACCAAGGAATTACACTATCACTGGTTAATCCCACTTCCCAAGTTTCCAAAAAGTGTAAACATCCATAAAAAAAACACTTACTCTGCAGTGTCACACACATGCAAGTGCCATAATGTACTTCATACTGTTCAGATAATTAATTACATCACAGGAGATGTCTTGTGGTTAAGATAGTGACTAAGTAGGAAGATCTTATTCAAAGTGGAGACTGAACTCGAAAATGCTCCACATAAAAGGGACAATGTTTAAGGGGTTTAATCTTGGTAATTGATGCATTTTACCCAAATCTGACACCTATACTTATTTGTAATGTATTTTTTAAAGTTAGACTTGGACGGGGTTTGATTTCCTCTGGCTTCTCCCTTGTGTCTGATGTCATTGTGTAATCAGCAAGTCCTTGTACAACCAGAATCCCCCCTCCCCACCTCCCCTTATCGGCTCTTTGATAAGGACAGGGTGGGATAAGGGAAAAAGAAAATACGTGATTGACAAACACTTCCTGATTCAGAGGCCTCCCAAGAAATTCAACTAGATCCAGTTGCATTTCTTGGAAGGCCTCCGATTGGGGAAGTGTGACAATCACGTATTTTCTTTTTCCCATATCCCACCCTGTCCTTTATCAGAGAGCCAATAAAGATAAGGGGAGGTGGGGAGGGTTGTACAAGGACTTGCTGATTACAGTGACATCACACAGTGACATCACACAAAAGGGAGAAGCCAGTGGAAATCAAACCCCATCCAAGTCAAACTTTAAAAAATAGATTACAAATAAGTATAGGTGTCAAATTTGGGTAAAATATGTGGGTAATATAGAAGGGCCATGCAATTTTGTTGGGATATTTTAATTTTTTACAACTCTTGCAACCAGTGCTGTGATGCATAAGCCCCCAAATCATGCAAAATGTTTTATATACAGTAGTAATGATTCTGTAACATTGCTATTATCAAACAAAATATGCACTGTAGTGCTTGCAAGCTGTCCAGGAACCCAGATTTCTATTGGCCCATGGGAGTGAGGCTTGGATGGTGGCCATATTGGTTTCCTAAAAGGGATAGAAACACTAACTCATAGAAAGTTAAATATTGCAGGAACCACAGGGTTCCTGGAACTAAAAGTAGCCCAGTCCAGCTTCAGGGGACCTCCTTCATCAACATGTGAGTAGCAGGTGGGTTGTGATTTTAACAAATCTGGGATTCAGCAACTCTTCCTGTCATGGTGACAGTTATACTGAAGTTATGTACATATCTTTTCAACAAGATCAATACTAGCATAACATTTTCCCATTTTATCTATTTATAATGCTTACATTATATTTTCCACAGATTTAGGTTTGATGAAGATCGAAATCGGGTAGAGCTGGGCTATCTGTAGCCTTTTGATTGCATTTCCAGAGACATCAAGAATGCAATGTTTACCCTGACGGAGAGAAGAAGTATAAGGCTACAAGGACTACAAGGACTACAATGGAAAAAACAAACACTTAAGTGGACCAGGGAAAATAGAAAGATCATCAGAAATGTTACCCGCTCTGCCACTTCACGCACAGACTGCACGCTTGTCCCATACAGGTGGTTATTATACTGGCCGGCTTCGATGAACTTGTGATCCTGGATGTCTTTTTCCATCTGCTCCCTTGAAGTCACAAAATGATAATCTCTTCGATCTACTTCATAATCTCTTTTTGGTCGAGTTGTATCTGCACAAGGAGCAAGCCATGTAAGACATCATGCTTACAACTGTACCAGGTGCAGCTTCCTCAAGCCCGAGACATGAATGTGTAATAAAAGTATAATGTATACTAGTCACATTCTTGCTAATTTTTTATTGGTTACCATTTGGACAGCTATAGAGAATAGCTATTTTTTAGCTCTTCCTTGATCAAAAAGCCAGAGTTTAGCTTAAAAATTACCTAAAAAAATAAAATGGCAGACAAGAGGTATACATTCTCAGATTACACCAATATTGTGACTGTTTCCTCAGATGAGATGCTGGTTTTAAAATGATCAGAAAAGGAGTTTAATATTGACAGAGATGCCAATATTTTTACAGCGTTAGAAATTATGATTAATATTAAAGAAAACACTATTATTAATAAATTTACAGCCAAAGATGCATTCAAAGCACTTCAATGTATTGCAGGTCTCTGGCATTAAACGTTTTTAAATATGAAACCGTGAAGATAATTAATTACTCACGTGGAACACAAGATCCAAACTTCTCAGGAAATTCTGAGATCAAGTCATCATTCATTCTATCTTTCATCGGCCCTAAAATAATTACCGGCCGGGAATAGTTAACTGAAAACACAAAAAGAATAAAATAAGAGAAGCTGTAAGACACCTACAGTATGTCTTCCTTTATCAAACACAAAACAACCGTCGTCAAAAAGTAAAAAAAAACCTCTCAAATGGAGACTTTGGGGTCTATGCACTAAGCAGCGAAAAAAAGCATTAGCCAGTTTTGCAATTAGCGTGTTAAACTGGCTGTATGCTGTAAGGGCCTAATCCCTGGCAAATGAATGCGCCACCACCATTTGATAAAATGGCGAGTAACCGGTGGCGCGACGGCTGCCTGGCGAGAAGCTGCCGAGAAGCTGTCCCCTGCCGAGATATGTCTGCAGCAGAGAGAGATCCGCCGCTCTCTCTGCGCAAACATCGGCACATTAAAAATTATTTTATAAACCATTTTTATGCATAGTGTACATGTGCAGAGGGTCTCCGGAGCTGAACCGCATTGGTTTCAGGTCCGGGGACCCACTGCTTCCCGAGATACAGGCCCCTTTATGAGGTGCCGGTATCCCTCTGCATTTAAATGTCCCGATCACGTGACCGCGGAATGTAAACAAAGCAGAGGGATACCGGCACCCCCTAAAGTGGTCTGTATCTCGGGAAGCAGGGGGCCCCCGGACCTAAAACCAAAGTGGTTCAGCTCCGGAGACCCTCTGCACATCTACACTATGAATAAAACACCCATATCAATACACAATCATTCCTTACCTTTGCGGCTATCTGCTATGGTAACGAAGCAGCATGAATATATTTTTAATAATACTGTACAGTGAGCAGGGGGTCCCCTGAGCTGAACCGCATTGCTTTGTGGACCAGGGACCCCCTGCTTCCTGAGTTACAGGCCCCGGTATGTGTGATCGGGTGGGCAGTGTCGCCGCCATGTTTATAGCGTCCCATACGCTACGTGCCCGCAATAAAGATGCGTCGACACTGTAACCGATGCCCCAAACCGGGGCCTGTAACTCGGGAAGCAGGGGGTCTCTGAGCCAGAAATCAATGCGGTTCAGCTCAGAGGACCCCCTGCTCCCGCACAATATTATTAAAATACATTAATGCTGCTTCATTACCATAGCGGATAGCCGCTAAGGCAATGAAGGGGTTAACGCATAATAGCATGTTTATTGGGGACAATTGCCCCCAATAAATATTGCAATACACAACATACAATACAGTAATGGGCAAAATTACTATTATCCACAAATGGATAATAGTGCAGTTGTCCATTTAAAATACATAAATAACAATAAATACATTAAATACATATAGCACTCACCCATGTCCGGCTGCCACGATGAAGGCCATCCTCATCTTCATCCTGCTAATGCCCCATCCGCTTCTGCAAAACAGAAACAAGAATAAAAACATCCAATGTAATGTCCCCTAACCCCTTAATCACCATAGCGGTTATTAACCGCTACAGTCATTAACGGGTTAAACCACCCTCACCCACCACTCGGGAGGCCTACATACCCTCCCACACTACCCCCCACCCCGTGATGCCTAACCACCCTCACCCACTACCCACAAGGGAGGCCTACCCACATACCCTTGGGGCCAATACCCCCTCCCCCCACCCCAACACATACAGTACAATAATGTGCCAAATAACTATTATCCAGATAGGGATAATAGATTATTTGGCCATTATTAAACACATTAACTAGCATAGTAAAATAAAGAAACTTCTACTGACCTCATCAATAAGAAGGCCCCCTCGCCAGCATAATCCTTGTAGTCCGTTGCCAAAATAATACATAGCTAATACATTGCAATTACATTCACATATCAATGAACCCCTTAATCGCCTTATCGGATACTAACCGCAAAGGTAATTAAGGGGTTAAGCCACCCTGGCCCGATACCCACCCATCACACATTCCTTTGTACAGTGGTTTCATCATGCAAATTTTTTTTTTAAAACTAAATACAATATATATATATATATATATATATATATATATATATATATATATATATATACACACACACACACACACACACACACACACACACACACACACACACACACACACACACACACATACATACATACATATATATACACATACATATATACATGATGAACCAATATACAAATAAATGTCTCAGGGTTAACAAAAACATGCTTAAATAAAAATACCACTTCTCTATAACATCCACAATGAAATACAATGCTATTTCCTAAACAAATCAAATGTAATCATCCAATCTAAAGCATCAAATGCCAATGAAAAGCCTCAAATGCCACTGAAAATATTGCATTTACATTGTATAAATGATGCATTAAATCTAAGCAACATGTAGACGCTGCAAATCAATGTTAACCATACAATATTCCAAAGAAAATAGCATTACATCTACAAAAGTACTATGTAATTCAATAAAGTCAACATCAATCAATTTGCAGACATTAATTACATCCCCAAACAATTAAAATAGCATCCATACCAATTACACAATTAACTATAGCAACCGTTAAAGAGAACAAGTTACCATCATACAAAATAGAAGGACACCAAAAAATAAAATATACAAAAGCAAGCCTCACCATGATCTAAAGTACAGCATACAAGCCCAAAAATTACATCTATCTAATTATAAAATACATTCAACACACATCTATGCATAGCAGCATAGCCAAAATCTTTTAAAATAGTGCAAAGCAAGCTTTTCAAACACAATCATTTCTTACCCTGTATGTATATATCTCTCTAGACATACATACATAAATACATACAGTGGCAAGAAATGATGTACAAAAAAAAACCCAACACATGTAAAAAGCAAGAAAAAAACAAGTTACATAAAATACATTTCTTTTCTTCACTTACCATTACTTGACCGATTCACCGACTCCCGTTGAACAGCTTACTTGCGAACCAATCCACGAACAGGAACCCATAAAATAACAGACCAGAAAATAATAAACATTAAAATAATAAAACAAAACAATCCACGGGTCTTGTAGTTGTAATCCATCTTCATCTGTATTCTTCTTTCTTTCAGCTGCGGCTCTCTTCCGGGGTCTTCTTACCGTCTGCTGCCACGCCCGTGTCTTTTTCTGTAGGAGGTCCTTCCTCCTCGGCATCTGGCTTCAAAATGAGACGACATAGGCTTTTAAAGGCCTATGACGTCACATTTTCGTCATGGTTTCCACGGCCCTGATTGGGCCGTGAAAACCATGTGCTTTGGCCGATAAAAAAAAAAAAAATGATGACGTCACTTAAAGGCAATAAAAGCACAGCCAATCAGAATGGCTTTGCATCAATTGCCTTTAAGATGACGTCATTAAAAGTAACATGGCCGGCCTCACATGGTACGGTAGCCAATCAGAGCGTGGGAAGTCTATCCCTACTCTGATTGGCTCTAGTACCATGTGACAGGCTTTCAATGACGTCATATCCGTTCTCCCCCAAGCCTCTGTCACATGGTGTACTAGAGCCAATCAGAGTTGGGATGGAGTTCCCACGCTCTGATTGGCTACCGTACCATGCGAGGCCGGCCATGTTTCTTTAAATGACATCATCTTAAAGGCAATTGAAGCAAAGCCATTCTGATTGGCTGTGCTTTCATTGCCTTTAAGTGACGTCATAATTTTTTTTTTATCCGCCAAAGCACATGGTTTTCACGGCCCAATCAGGGCCGTGGAAACCATGACGAAAATGTGACGTCATAGGCCTTTAAAAGCCTAAGTCGTCTCATTTTGAAGCCAGACGCCGAGGAGGAAGGACCTCCTACAGAAAAAGACACGGGCGTGGCAGCAGACGGTAAGAAGACCCCGGAAGAGAGCCGCAGCTGAAAGAAAGAAGAATACAGATGAAGATGGATTACAACTACAAGACCCGTGGATTGTTTTGTTTTATTATTTTAATGTTTATTATTTTCTGGTCTGTTATTTTATGGGTTCCTGTTCGTGGATTGGTTCGCAAGTAAGCTGTTCAACGGGAGTCGGTGAATCGGTCAAGTAATGGTAAGTGAAGAAAAGAAATGTATTTTATGTAACTTGTTTTTTTCTTGCTTTTTACATGTGTTGTTTTTTTTTTGTACATCATTTCTTGCCACTGTATGTATTTATGTATGTATGTCTAGAGAGATATATACATACAGGGTAAGAAATGATTGTGTTTGAAAAGCTTGCTTTGCACTATTTTAAAAGATTTTGGCTATGCTGCTATGCATAGATGTGTGTTGAATGTATTTTATAATTAGATAGATGTAATTTTTGGGCTTGTATGCTGTACTTTAGATCATGGTGAGGCTTGCTTTTGTATATTTTATTTTTTGGTGTCCTTCTATTTTGTATGATGGTAACTTGTTCTCTTTAACGGTTGCTATAGTTAATTGTGTAATTGGTATGGATGCTATTTTAATTGTTTGGGGATGTAATTAATGTCTGTAAATTGATTGATGGTGACTTTATTGAATTACATAGTATACTTTTGTAGATGTAATGCTATTTTCTTTGGAATATTGTATGGTTAACATTGATTTGCAGCGTCTACATGTTGCTTAGATTTAATGCATCATTTATACAATGTAAATGCAATGTTTTCAGTGACATTTGAGGCTTTTGATGCTTTAGATTGGATGATTACATTTGATTTGTTTAGGAAACGGCATTGTATTTCATTGTGGATGTTATAGAGAAGTGGTATTTTTATTTAAGCATGTTTTTGTTAACCCTGAGACATTTATTTCTATATTGGTTCATCATGTATATATGTATGTGTGTGTATATATATATGCATCTCATCCCAGCCTCTGTCTAAAAGCTGTGTTAAAAACAGCATGCATTGGCTTGAGGATTGGCTTGTGTAATACGAGCTTGAGACAAAAGGTGGCACTGACTGTTCATTTGCATGTCATTTCCCAGAATCCCTTGCTGCAGTGGAAGTGCTGTATGCTGGGTGACAATGGGTAAAGACAGGGTTGCAGACCTGTCTAAGACATGCAAATGAACATACAGTAATATTTACAGTTGCTATATATATATATATATATATATATATATATATATATATATATATATATATTGTATTTAGTTTTACATTTTTTTTTTGCATGATGAAACCACTGTACAAAGGAATGTGTGATGGGTGTGTATCGGGCCAGGGTGGCTTAACCCCTTAATTACCTTTGCGGTTAGTATCCGATAAGGCGATTAAGGGGTTCATTGATATGTGAATGTAATTGCAATGTATTAGCTATGTATTATTTTGGCAATGGACTACAAGGATTATGCTGGCGACGGGGCCTTCTTATTGATGAGGTCAGTAGAAGTTTCTTTATTTTACTATGCTAGTTAATGTGTTTAATAATGGCCAAATAATCTATTATCCCTATCTGTATAATAGCTATTTGGCACATTATTGTACTGTATGTGTTGGGGTGGGGGGAGGGGGGATTGGCCCCAAGGGTATGTGGGTAGGCCTCCCTTGTGGGTAGTGGGTGAGGGTGGTTAGGCCTCACGTGGTGGGGGGGGGGGTAGTGTGGGAGGGTATGTGGGCCTCCCGAGTGGTGGGTGAGGGTGGGTTAACCCCTTAATGACTGTAGCGGTTAATAACCGCTATGGTGATTAAGGGTTATGGGGACATTACATGGGATGTTTTTATTCTTGTGTATGTTTTGCAGAAGCGGATGGGGCAATTGGCAGGATGAAGATGAGGATGGCCTTCATTGTGGCAGCCGGACAAGGGTGAGTGCTATAAGTATTTAATGTATTTATTGTTCTTTATGTATTTTAAATAGACACATTCACTATTATCCATTTGTGGATAATAGTCAGTGTTCGACAAACCTATACATTTGCTCGCCCCGGGCGAGTGGATTTAACATCGTGGCGAGCGCCTATTGGCCCAAGCAGCACACGTTTGGTACTAGGTGGCGAGTAGATTTTTTTTGTGTGGCGAGTAGATTTTTTGGTGATTTGTCAACCACTGATAATAGTAATTGTGCCCATTACTATACTGCATGTTAGGGGGGTATAGGGGTTGTTGGGGTAATATATATATATATATATATATATATATATTTAGTGTGGGGCTGTTGTGTGTGTATTTATTTTATTGTGTGTAGCGGGGGTGGGTGAAGTGGGTATTAAACCCAACGGTGGTTTGTTTAGGGCTTGCGGGTGGGTAGCGGGAGGGCTTAACCCCTTCATGACCGTAGTGGTATTAACCCCTACGGTCGTGAAGGGGTTAAGCTCACCCGCAACCCCCCCGCAAGCCTAAACAAACAACAAGGGCCAAATACCCCCATCACCCACCCCCGCTAGCCACAATAAAACTGGCACGGCGGCTTAACCCCTTCATTGCCTTAGCGGTTAGCCGCTAAGGTAATGAAATGGCCTTTAAATGCATTTTTGCTGCCTCGGATACATGCCGGGGGGCTCCGGTGCTGGTATTAATGGTATCAGCTCAGGAGACCCCCGGCATCAATCCCAGCCAGGAAAAAGGCCAGAATTTTTTCTAAGTGCCGATCCGCCGCTCATCAGCATCCTTTCACCAGCAACTTGCCAACTTTTTTTTGCGTGGCTGATTCGGCATAAAAACGCCATTCTAGAGTGGCGAATAACAGCGCAAAGCTACTCGCCACTACTAGAATACAGCGTGGCGGAAAAAAGGTCTATTTGAGGCGAAAAGTGCCTTCTCGCCTCGCCAATGGCAGAAAAACAAACAACCGCCAAAAAATTTGGCGTTTTTTTTTTTATTCTCACCACGTTTTCGCCCCTTACTGAATAGGGGTTGGCATTTTTGACGGGAAACGGGCGAGAAGTGCCTTTCCGCCGCTTACTGCATGAGGCCCTTTGTTGGGATATATTAAATTAGAATCTCATGAAGATAAATGCCGCAATTACTTCAGATTTTATTTTATGACAGGTTATTTTAATTCTACTAGAAAATTGAGTGTTACATTAAGTATAATGTACCAGGTAGACACATACAAAAAGGTAGATTTATAATTTTCCCCTTTTCTTTATATTTTTTTCTTAACGGACAAGTGCTTCCTTCACATATAATTGGAAGGCATTATTTAAGGAAGCTGTTGCTTCATTAAACGTTTCTCTTCCGCGACACCTTAAAATAAAAATAAAGAGTTAGCAGAGTTTCTCACAACACCTACTGAGAATTTTTGTATTGGTCCAATGGAAAGCTTTAATGAAATGCAAAATAACTACAATTCTGATAGGCCACTGGCTTCACAAACCTTCTTGCTGATTGACAGGTTCATATGATAAAACATAGTCTTCCTGGCCACCTATTGAAAAAGAGAAGGACAGGTGAGAATGGGAGTACTATAGTTGCATGACTGTTTTTAATACAATATGCATACCATCCATGCAAAGGTGTGTACAGACCCCAGAAATGTACATGGCACAACACATTTGAATAGAATGCTTAAAAGATACATCACCAGCAAAAGGTTATACAAGCCTGCTGGTAATGGTCTTGAACAATAACGATTTACATGCAGCAATAAAAAGCAAAACGTATTATAATCTGTCAACAACAGCTGTCAAAAGCGTATGTCTGGACAAATAAATCTCAAAACTTTACTGAAGCTTTTATTGAAAATGTCTGGCTATCCGTAATACTGTCTAATGGAGCTCATTTTGATTATCCCAAGACTAAAGAATTTGGGGATGCTTATAGTGTACATACATTGGCATAATTAGACTGCAGCATATTCCTTTTCTACAAGGTCAACATTTTCCTCCAAAAGAGTAATACATCTTTAAAAGATCTTATGTCTAAAAAATATGCATCTGATATGGCCAAAAAGTTGTTTTCCTGCAGCAAAAAGGATGTTTTTTTTAAATCAAATTTATCATACCTTGTCTTCTGTGTACATAATTATTGGTACAAAACAACTGAACAAGGTTCAGTTGGACCAGAAAAGATCCCATACATAGCACTCAATGTAGCGAGCGTGTTTGTCTGTGTGTGTGTGTGTGTGTTTGTGTGTATACACACACACATATATATATATATATATATATATATATATATATATATATATATATATATATATATATATATATATATATATATATATATACACACAGTGTTCGACAAACCTATACATTTGCTCGCCCTGGGCGAGTGGATTTAACATTGTGGCGAGCTCCTATTGGCCCAAGCAGCACACGTGTGGTACTAGGTGGCGAGTAGATTTTTTTGTTCGGCGAGTAGATTTTTTGGTGATTTGTCGACCACTGTATGTATGTATGTATGTATGTATATATATATGTATATATATATACATATATACATACATACATACACAATACTATATACATACATATACATATACATACACACACACACACACACACACACACACACACACACACACACACACACACACACACACACACACACACACACACACACAGTATATACATACATACATACCCAGTGTTAGCCGAGTTAATACTCAAAAACGAATAGACGATACCGTTCTGTGGCTAACAAAATGCTTTTATTTGTGATACAAATACAAATAAAAGCATTTTGTTCGCCACAGAATGGTATCGTCTATTCGTTTTTGAATATATATCGGGAATATTACTGTTTTATATAATGAATTACAGAAGGGTATAACTGTATAACCTGTGTATATAGTGAATAGGCTGGAAGCAGGAACAGGGGTAAATAATAATAAATAATTCTGAATGGGAGTAGCAAATGAGGACAATCAGCCTCTGGCTAAACAAAGCACTGTGTCAGATCGAGCTGCAGTTGCTGCTTCACACAATCTGAAATTGGAACAATGTATCGTTACATCAAAAGTCCCTGCCTCTAATGGCTACTGTTGTAGTTACATACATTGTGAGCGGATTCCTGAGGCTACGGCCCCAGTGAGCGTGCACGAGCAATGGAGGTCATGGCTTTCAGCCGAGCAATCGGAGGACTTCAGATCACTTGCGACAGGGAGGTGTGGTGGGGGCGTAGCCATAATGTCACGTGGCTGGTTCACCCTCATTGGCTGAACCGCAGCGGTGACGTGGCCATCGCGCCAAAAGTCAAATTTCTTGACTTTTCAAAATGTAGTCACGCCACTCGCACTTGATCATGTGCACGCACTGACTGGGGCCGGCCCGATAGAGGGCCGTATCTTGTTCGCGCTGCCTGGAGCAATGGGGACGAAGCCCAAGTGTAAATTGCATTGCTAATTTCTCCCTTGTCCTAGCGACACAGCAATCTCACACTGCCTCTGCTACAATTCACTTCCCGGTTATGATGTCATTGCGTCATGACACCCTATGTGTTTCGCTTGCATACAGATCTTTGTTAGGGAAGGAGTAACAGATTGCAGGGAGAACTGGCATTAAATAGCATTCTTTTGCCATGGTGATGAGACCACGAGACTCCTGGTAACCAATGATACGTCTTCTACTGTTTCAATTCTGCCCTGTCCCAGGCTAAACGAACATACTTTTCATCAATAATCAACACTCACAAGTCTAACCCACGCAAACTCTGCTCTGTCTCGGACTCCCTACTCAGACACAGTCAGTTACCTGTCTTTCTTCCACTATTTCACCTCAGGACTTTGCTGACTATTTCAAGACAAAGGTGGATTCCATTCTGCAAGACATACCCGCTGTGTCCATCTCACATCCTACATCTCTTCCTAACTCTCCTCCTGCCTTCCCCCACTCCTTTTCATCTGTCACAGAGGAGGATGTGTCTCTATTGATCTCTTCTTCTCCCTCTACCACCTGTCCTCTTGATCCCATTTCCTCAAACCTATTGCTCCTACTCTAATCCCTATACTTACACACTATTTCAACTCCTCCATCTACTCTGGTACTTTTCCCGACTCCTTAACGCATGCAACAGTTACACCTTTGCTCCAAAACAGCAAGCTTGACCCTACAGGTCTCTCTAAATTATCACCCTGTCTCCCTCCCTGAGTCATACAGAAAACGATTACTTCGTTATTGCTGCTAAAGGTGGTTCTACAAGCTATTGAATCATAAGATATACTTAGTTTTTCACACATGGCTTCTCCATTTTGGCTTTATTTTTGTTAAATAAATCATGACACGGTTTAATATGTCATGTGTTGTTGTTCATCTGAGGTTTTATTTACCTAATTTTGTGACCTGCTAAGGCTGAGTCCATGGTCAGCGCTTAGGCTCTGACCCGTGCTGACGCTTGTCAGTGAGCCTCTGCAGCCGCAATGAGAGTGTGCGGAGGCGTAGCAGTTAAATTTTTTTAGTTTCAGCACTCACAGGAGTGCAGGGCCGGTCACGTGAGCGGTTCGCCCAATGAGGGTGAACCAGCACCGTGATGACACTGGCCTGCCCCCCCCCCCCCCCGACGGCGCGCGAACTAAGGCTTTCCCTCAGCGCACCTCCGCACGGCTGAAGTCACCATGGACTCAGCCTAAGGAATAGAGGATTGTTATGTCCTGATATGTAAAACCTTAGAATTCAAAGAGGGTGTACTTTCTTTTCCACATCTGAAACTGCGCACTGGCGATTGGCCCATGCAGCACACATGGTGCCGTTTCATTTCTCTTGCTCAAGCTTAAAAAAAAAAAAAAAAAACCTCCTCCTGATTGGTGATGCGTCTTGGCAAGCTGCCAATTTTTTTGGGCCTCGCAGCCCCTTGCTCCCTCCCTTCCTGTCTTACTCCATGGCCCCCTTGTCACCCCATGCGGCCTCCTTGTCATCCATGCGGCCCCTTGTTCCCCCCCTGCGGCCACTTGTTCCCCCCCTGCGGCCCCCCCTTGTTCCACCCCCTGCGGGGGCATCCAAAGCCGCCCCCCCCCGTCGGGCCGTCTGCAGCAGGGTCCTGTGGGTGCATTAGCCGCCCTCCCTCCCCCCCCGTCCCAGAAATGAGTCCTCCGTGGGCTGTCTGCAGCAGCCAGCAGTGGTGCTTTTTTTTATTAATATATTGGGGCGCAGGGGACTTTTTAAAATGTACTGGGGCGCAGGGGACTTTTTAAAATGTATTCGGACGGCGGGGTCTTTTTAAAATGTAATGGCGCGGCGGGGGTCTTTTTAAAATGTATTGGGGGGCGGCGGGGTCTTTTTAAAATGTATTGGGGCGGCGGGGTCTTTTTAAAATGTATTGGGGGGGCGGCGGGGTCTTTTTAAAATGTATTGGGGGGGCGGCGGGGTCTTTTTAAAATGTATTGGGGGTGCGGCGGGGTCTTTTTAAAATGTATTGGGGCGGCGGGGTCTTTTTAAAATGTATTGGGGCGGCGGGGTCTTTTTAAAATGTATTGGCGCGGCGGGGTCTTTTTAAAATGTATTGGGGGGGCGGCGGGGTCTTTTTAAAATGTATTGGCGCGGCGGGGTCTTTTTAAAATGTATTGGGGCGGCGGGGGTCTTTTTAAAATGTATTGGGGCGGCGGGGGTCTTTTAAAATGTATTGGGTTGGCGGGGGGGTCTTTAAAATGTATTGGGGTGGCGGGGGGGTCTTTAAAATGTATTGGGGTGGCGGGGGGTCTTTAAAATGTATTGGGGCGGCGGTGGGGGTCTTTAAAATGTATTGGGGTGGGGGTCTTTAAAATGTATTGGGGTGGCGGTGGGGGTCTTTTTAAAATGTATTGTACCCACCCACTCACCCTGTCCCCCTCATCCTGTCATCCCCACCACCTCATCCTGTCCCCCTCATCCTGTCACCCTGTCCCCCTCATCCTGTCATCCCCACCACCTCATCCTCTCACCCTGTCCCCCTCATCCTGTCATCCCCACCGCCTCATCCTGTCATCCCCACCCCTTCATCCTGTCATCCCCACCCCCTCATCCCCACCCCCTCATCCTGTCCATCTCATCCTGACCCAGTCACCCTGTCCCCCTCATCCTGACCCAGTCACCCTGTCCCCCTCATCCTGATCCAGTCACCCTGTCCCCCTCATCCTGACCCAGTCACCATGTCCCCCTCATCCTGACCCAGTCACCCTGTCCCCCTCATCCTGACCCAGTCCCCCTGTCCCCCTCATCCTAACCCAGTCACCCTGTCCCCCTCATCCTAACCCAGTCACCCTGTCCCCCTCATCCTGACCCATTCACCCTGTCCCCCTCATCCTGACCCAGTCCCCCTCATCCTGACCCAGTCACCCTGTCCCCCTCATCCTGATCCAGTCACCCTGTCCCCCTCATCGTAACCCAGTCACCCTGTCCCCCTCATCCTGACTCAGTCACCCTGTCCCCCTCATCCTGACCCAGTCCCCCTGTCCTGACCCAGTCACCCTGTCCCCCACATCCTGACCCAGTCACCCTGTCCCACTCATCCATCCAGTCACCCTGTCCCCCTCATCCATCCAGTCCCCCTGTCCCCCTCATCCAGTCCCCCTGTCCCCCTCATCCAGTCCCCCTGTCCCCCTCATCCATTCCCCTTGTCCCCCTCATCCAGTCCCCCTGTCCACCTCATCCAGTCCCCATGTCCTCCTCATTCAGTCCCCCTGTCCCCCTCATCCTGCCACCCTGTCCCCCTCATCCTGTCACCTTGTCTCCCTCATCCTGTCCCCCTCACCCTGTACCCGTCATCCTGTCCCCCTCATCCTGCCACCCTGTCCCCCTCATCCTACCACCCTGTCCCCCTCATCCTGTCACCTTGTCCCCCTCATCCTGTCCCCGTCCCCCTGTCCCCCACCCTGCCTCCCACCCTCACCCTTTCACCCCATCTCCCTCATTGTAATACAATAATAAACTTATGTCAAGAACGAAAGTTATTCTTAATAGGAATTAAAAAAAATAAAAATTTAAAGCGGGGATGGGGGCGGGGCTAGGTGACGAGTACATTTTTGGGTGATTTGTCGGCACTATACATAACATACATTTGAGTCCTTCATTCAGCACTCAGAAGGTTAACCCAGTAAGAATACTTGGGCAATCAGGAAGTAAGCTGAGACAGCTGGCAACCACCTTGATAAGGAGGCTACTGCTTGTATTATGTGGCTGACTAAACCTTCTGGATAGGAGCTTCCACAGGACAGCTCTGTAGTCTTTCTTAAACTCTCTCTAGCGACAGAGATTCACAAACAAAGATACAGTAAAGACTTTAATATTGTTCCATAACTATTGTGGTATATGTTTAGGGAGTGGGAACTGGACAAAGCCAGCCAGCCCGATAGATAGGGCATGGAATGTTTAGCAAGGTCTACCAATGGGGAGTAGGCGTTCATTTTATGAGTTTTGTTTTGCCTTAAAGGGACAGTGTGGCCAAATGTTTGTGTTGTGGAAAAATAAAACTACTCAACTTTTGGTTTACCCTGAAGCCTACAGGCCGTCCTGCCACAGTCACGCTGGAATTTGATTTCAAATTCGTTGAAATTTGGAGTAATTTTAAATTGATGAAAGTTCTTTAATTGAACATCAAGTTCATGATCAATAATTTCTAACCGCTGTTTCTGGGACTCTACTAGTAATAATACAAGAGCCCGTGAGCAGTTAGACAGTATAGATTCCAATTTCTGGACGAATTCAAGAGAAGTAATGTGGTAGGAAAATGTATGTTCCCCTGTTCCCATGTTTCATTATAATGTCAGTGTCTGCACCACACACACACACACACACACACACACACACACACACACACACACACACACGCACACACACGCACACACACACGCACAGGGATCCATCCGGGAGGGCAAGGGTTAATAGTTGTATAGTGACAAACTGTGATTTATTTTACAGCGGTGTTACAGTATGAAACGGTTTAAGTGGTATTTGTGTATCTCCGGTTCTGGAACCGGATATTTTAATATGTCTGTGTTTTAACTTTAATATTGTATTCCAAGGTGGGGATTCCTTCACACAAAGGAATGCAAATGGTCAGGGGGGCGACCCAAAGTCTAGGAACCAAGTACTGATCAAAAGACTCTGCCACTGTAACTGTTTACCTGAGGGCGGAGAAGTATCAAACTGGAGTGGTTTGTAAGTGTTATATCTACACCTACAAACAATGAAGATCCTGCCAGATACTTCATCTGGTAGACTGGTCGTCGCCCCTGATTTAATTATGGGGCTACAGAAATAAGACCCTCAGAGTCCCAGTACGCATGGGCTAACTAGCTGGGGGGCATGGGTTAAACTGTGTTTCCACGTTAGGGATTGGATACAGATAATTGTTCACCAATAGTCTGTATTCAATGTTAAGAATAGGGTTACAAAGGTATATAAACTGTGTCAACCCTACAGTTTTTGTTCTTCTGATATCACCTTGAATGTCACCGGATTGCTGGAGAATTGCTAGCTGATACTTCTCCATTTCCCAACCCTAAGTAAGTGTTACCTTCTTGCCTGTTAATTGAACTATATTGCTGTGTTCACCTTTTTAAGGAATAAATATATTTTATTATATCTTAGCCTCGTTCAGTTCAACCCAGATATTTGGTGTTTGTTATATCTTGTCATAAGTTACTGTGACAAGCTCTATAATTAACTGGTGGCAGCGGCGGGATTGAACTGAACCTGTATTACAGTGTACTGTGAGACCCTGTAATATAGTGGGAACTCGAAGGGAATTGCGAGTTCCTGGGACTAAAGATATTGAACACACAGTAGTGCAACAGTTAACACAAGTTGTAACACAACCTCACTGCTGCGACCGTGAACCATGAGCGAGGCTGAAGGCTCATCCAACACGAGGACCCGAGCTCAGCTGAAGGACAAGTGCCGTGAATATGGACTGCACTATGAGAACCAGGAGGTCGCAGACATGGTTGACGCAATCGGTGACTATGAAGCCCGGCTTGCAGAGCCTCAGGATACGGCTCAGCATGCCCTTATACAGCCACCCGGAGATCAGGGAAGGAACCCAGTGCCGGGGTGGCGGAATCTCGGGGAGGGAACGAGTGCACCTCCCGGGAGCAGTGCAACAGGAGGGGTACTGGTTGCTGCGGCTACCAGTCCGTTCACCCCTGAAATGTTGGCACTGATTACTGCGTGGGGTGACAGAGGGACACCGGAGGAGCGGCTGCAGTTTATCACTATGGCAGTGAACAGACCCGCTTATTGCCCCCCCTGTCCAACCCAACAACGATGAACTCAAACTGGATCAGCACAGTCTCACCAAGTTCGTGGAAGGTACCGATCAGATCGACAGTTTTCTAAAGAACTTTGAAACACAGTGTCGGCGGTACAAAGTGCTTCCCCAGCATCGGGTTGCACGTTTGGACCCCTTACTGTCCGGCTTGGCTAAGCAGACGATGATGGCGCTTCCAGATGAGTATGCTGATGACTATGACCACCTGAAAGAACTGTTACTGTTTCAGTACGGTTTTATCCCTGAAGCCTACCGGGGTAAATTCCGGCAGGAAGAGAGGCAGCCCCTGGAGTCCTATGTTACCTACGTGACCCGCATGGCTTTGTACGGGATACGCTGGGTGGAGGGCTATGAGGCACGGACTTACCAACGCCTGCTGGACCTCATCTTTCAGAAGCAGCTCATGCAGCAGTGCCCGCCGGCTTGGGTGTACGACAAGAAGCCCAAGACTTACCAGGGGCGGCGAGGGTTGCAGACGACTATGTGGCCAGTCGAGCCCTGATGCCCGCCAAAGCAGTAGCCAAGGCGGCGGTGGTGACGGCCCCGGCCAAAAAGTCTGCCAATACCCCTCAATGGACTCAGAGGCCGCCTGCGGGCAGCAGTCCACCGAAGGCGGGGGAGCTCCGGCACGAGCGCCGGTGCTACAACTGCAACCGCCCTGGTCACATCAGACCAGATTGCCCGGAACCCCTGCGTTCCGGCGGACCCCATCAGGGGCAACGCACCCCAGCTGCAAAGCCGGTAGCCCGCGTGCGGGTGGCTTCCACCAAAGATTCCGGACCGGTCATGGAACCAACTCCCAGCGAGACGTCCCATGCCACACCTGTCCCGGTTTCATCGGTGCCTACAGCCAGGAGCGGAGGACATCTCAGCGCGGACCTGCAGCAAACGGACGGCCGGAGCAGACATCTCACCCCGGTCACAGTCGGTGACCAGCAAGCAGTCGGCTTGATGGATTCAGGAGCTGCAGTGACCCTGGTCCGACCTGATATGGTCCGGCCAGAGGAATTACTCCCAGGCCCTGGGATACAGATCACTGTGGCCGACGGAGAGCCACGTTTCCTGCAAGTGGCCAGAATCTTTTTGGATTGGGGGGAGGGCCAGGGTGTGCGGGAGGTGGGGGTTTTACCCGGTTTGGATGCTGAAGTTCTTCTTGGCAACGATCTGGGTCCGATGACCTGCACCTACGACCGAGTGCCCAAACCCACTGCAGTGGCGGCGGTTACCCGGAGCCAGACAGCGGCAATGGCGGCGGCGCCAGTCCCTCAGCCTTTGGGACCAACGTTAGCGCAGGTCGTAGAGGAGCCCGGGGGAGGTAAGCCAGGTTCAATTGCAACCACAGACTGACTTACTGTTCCCCCTCACCCTTCCCCATTCTCCGGACAATGACATGACTGGGGGGTGGCCAGAATTAGGAGCCCAGTTTAGGGAGGCAGTGAAGACAGACCCTACCCTGGCCGGCATGAGACTTTGGGCGTCCGAATCTCAGGCAGGGGAAGGCACTGAGCAATGCCTATGGTATAAGGGACTCCTGTATAGAGAAGAAGGGAACCCATGGATAGAGGAGGGATTGACCAGTAAGCGACAGCTAGTAGTGCCCCAGGGGTACCGACAGCAACTGTTACGGGTAGCTCACTCTATTCCGTTAGCGGGACATCAGGGGGTCAACAGAACGCGAGCCCGGTTATTACAGCGTTACTACTGGCCGGGGGCATCTCGAGATGTGGGCAATTTCTGCCGCTCTTGTGATGCCTGCCAGCGAGTGGGTAAGGCGGGCGACCGTGTGAAGGCACCCCTGAAACCCCTACCGATAATAGGGGAACCCTTCCAGAAAGTAGCGATGGATCTTGTAGGACCCCTTATAATTCCTAGCAGGTCAAGGAAGCGCTACATCCTCACGGTGGTGGATTTTGCCACCCGGTACCCTGAGGCGGTAGCGCTTGGCACCATAGGGTGCTGAACATTTTTTCTAGGGTAGGTTTCCCTAGTGAGATCCTAACCGATCAGGGGTCGCAGTTCATGAGTGAACTGTTACATTGTCTCTGGGATGCATGCGGTGTACAGCACCGGCGCACTACCCCTTACCATCCCCAGACAAACGGATTATGTGAGAGGTTTAACGGTACCCTGAAGCAGATGCTTCGGACCTTTATAGAGGCGGAGGGGAAAGACTGGGAGATTCATTTACAGCACTTGCTGTTTGCCTACCGAGAGGTACCGCAGGAATCTACAGGCTTCTCCCCCTTCGAGCTACTATATGGCCGCAGGGTACGTGGACCTCTGGACCTATTCCGTGAGGGATGGGAAGGGGAGGCTACTGCTACTGATGCTTCAGTGATCCAGTATGTAGTAGATCTCCGAGACCGGTTAGAGATGCTCATGGGGGTGGCCCAGGACCACCTCAGGGCCGCTCAGACCAAGCAAAAGCAATGGTGTGACCGGAATACCCGTAGCAGGGAATTCATCCCATTACAGTAGGTGCTTGTTCTCAAACCCACTCGGGAGAACAAGTTGATGGCTGCCTGGTCGGGACAGTACCCGGTTATCCGAAAGGTGAATGAGTACAATTACGTTGTACAGGTAGAGCCTGAGAGGCATAAGACATATCACGTCAATATGCTGAAAGAATACAGAGCACCGAGTATGGGAGCAGTAATGGCCATTTGTAGCCCACTGCTGGAGGATCCGGCGAGCAATGCTCTGCCTGATCTCCTAGGGGAGGCTAGGCAGGGAAACACTGTGGAGCAGGTAGAGATAGGGGCACAGTTGAGTGCTAGGCAGCAGGTAGAAGCCAGGGACATGCTAGCTAAGTTTAGGGCCCTCTTCACTGACATGCCAGGGACCACACATCTCACAAAACACCCAGTGCATACAGGGGATCTGCAGCCACTGCATAAGCACGCTTATAGAGTGTCAGCAGAGGTCAAGACCAGTATGGAAAGGGAGATAGAGGAGATGCTGACCCTAGGGGTAATTACTCCATCCCAGAGTCCTTGGGCAAGCCCGGTAGTTCTATTCCCTAAGAAGGACAAGACCACCCGGTTTTGTGTGGACTACCGCTTGCTCAACGCTGGGACGGTGTCAACTGCCGACCCCATGCCCCGCATTGATGAGTTACTGGATGAACTAGCGGGGGCAAAGTATCTGACCACTATGGATTTGAGCAAAGGCTATTGGCAAATCCCACTGACCCTGGAGGCTAGGGAGAAGTCAGCATTCATCACTCCAAGTGGCCTCTATGAGTTTTTGGTGATGCCATTTGGGATGAAGAATGCCCCGGCTACCTTCCAACGCCTGGTCAATAGGTTACTGGAAGGGATGCAGAGCTATGCCAGGGCTTACGTAGATGACATCGCTATCTTCAGTAATTCCTGGGACTCCCACTTAGGACATGTAGCTGAGGTGCTGGATAGGATCAGGGAGGCTGGGCTTACCTTCAAACCCACTAAGTGTATGGTAGGGATGGCAGAGGTCCTGTACTTAGGGCACAGGGTGGGTGGAGGGCACCTCAAACCAGAGCCAGCCAAGGTAGAAGCCATAGTTCAGTGGCTTGTTCCAAAAACCAAGAAACAGGCGATGGCATTTTTGGGCACCGCAGGGTACTATAGGAAGTTTGTCCCACAGTACAGCGCTGTGGCCAAACCCCTGACTGATTTGACTAAGAAGCAACTGCCGGTGCTTATCACCTGGACTCCTGCCTGTGAAACTGCTTTCCAGGCACTGAAAACTGCGCTTGCTGGGGCCCCCATGCTGGGCTGCCCCGGACTATACCAAACATTTCCTTATACAGACTGATGCCTCTGACTATGGCATTGGGGCTGTGTTGAGCCAAGTGGGGGACAACGGTAGAGAGCACCCTGTGGTGTACCTCAGCCGAAAACTACTCCCCAGAGAAGTGGCCTATGCCACCATTGAGAAAGAGTGCTTGGCCATTGTGTGCGCACTCAAAAAACTCCAGCCCTATGTGTATGGCAGGGCTTTCACGGTCCTCACAGACCACAACCCCCTGAGTTGGCTGCAGAGGGCATCAGGGGAGAATGCCAAGTTGCTAAGGTGGAGCTTGGCCTTGCAAGAGTTTGAGTTTACTATTCAGCACAAAAAGGGTAGTGAAAACAGCAATGCTGATGGACTCTCGTGTCAGGACTATCCCTCTGAGACTGAGTTCGTTAAGGGTGCCAGCAGTGCCCCACTCCCCGTTAGGGCCAGTGGGCCACAGATCACCCATTAAGAAGGGGAGGTGTAGAGGGAGAGGGGGGTTGGCCCGGTATTAAAGGGGTTGCACCCCATATGGCCACCCCGTGACCTCACCAGGGAGGCAAGGGGTTAACTGGACTGCGGTCCAGGAATGTGGCTTACACCTTGTCATGTCAGGAAAATGTATGTTCCCCTGTTCCCATGTTTCATTATAATGTCAGTGTCGGCACCACACACCCACACACACACACACCTGGATCCATCCGGGAGGGCAAGGGTTAATAGTTGTATAGTGACAAACTGTGATTTATTTTACAGCGGAGAATTTTGTGTTAAAGTATGAAACGGTTTAAGTGGTATTTGTGTATCTCCGGTTCTGAAGGTCGCAGCAGGCTGAAACTTGGATCATATGATGTCCCAGTTAAGATCTGGAAAGTTTGGACCCGCTGGACCCAATGGAACCGGATATTTTAATATGTCTGTGTTTTAACTTTAATATTGTATTCCAAGGCGGGGATAAAAACCCGCGCAGATTCCTTCACACAAAGGAATGCAAATGGTCAGGGGGGCGACCCAAAGTCTAGGAACCAAGTACTGATCAAAAGACTCTGCCACTGTAACTGTTTACCTGAGGGCGGAGAAGCATCAAACTGGAGTGGTTTGTAAGTGTTATATCTACACCTACAAACAATTAAGATCCTGCCAGATACTTCATCTGGTAGACTGGTCGTCGCCCCTGATTTAATTATGGGGCTACAGAAATAAGACCCTTAGAGTCCCAGTACGCATGGGCTAACTAGCTGGGGGGCATGGGTTAAACTGTGTTTCCACATTAGGGATTGGATACAGATAATTGTTCACCAATAGTCTGTATTCAATGTTAAGAATAGGGTTACAAAGGTATATAAACTGTGTCAACCCTACAGTTTTTGTTCTTCTGATTTCACCTTGAATGTCACCGGATTGCTGGAGAATTGCTAGCTGATACTTCTCCATTCCCCAACCCTAAGTAAGTGTTACCTTCTTGCATGTTAATTGTACTATATTGCTGTGTTCACCTTTTTAAGGAATAAATATATTTTATTATATCTAAGCCTCGTTCAGTTCAACCCAGATATTTGGTGTTTGTTATATCTTGTCATAAGTTACTGTGACAAGGACAAATACGAATTCTCAAATTACTCAGTACAATATTACAACGCAATTCTTTTGGCTGGGCTGCTGACTTATCACAGACCTTCCTTTTAGTTCCCAACTTAAATTGTGTTTTAAATAAAAATACTTACAGGTGCCCGATTTGAAAAAAATAAAATAAAAAGCATCAATTACCCAGATGAGACTCCTTAAACAAATCAATGGAATTCGTTCATTTTGCTGCTAGGAGGAATTAGCCCTTTAAAAGACCAGACGTTTCCATTTCCTATGGCTATATTTAAAGGTAGCTAGATCAGAACCGGGGACTTATAGACATGTAAGCCTGAAATCAATAGTGGGGAAGTTACTTGAATGTTTGGTACGGGATTATATTCAGGAATGCCTAATGGATAACACAATTATTAGTAATAGTCCGCATGGATTTATGATGGTTAGGTTGTCCAAACTAACCTTTTAGTTTCTTTGAGGCAGTAAGTAGGATTTTGTACCAGGGAAATGCAGTTGATGTGGTCTACTCAGTGATTGGTACTGGGACCCCTGCTTTAACTTGTTTATTAATGACCTTGAGGTTGGCATGGAGGGCAAAGTCTCCATCTTTGCTGATGACACTAAATTGTATAAAGTAGTAAAATCAGAGCAGGATGTAATTTCTCTCCAGAAGAACTTGGATAGACTGGAAGGTCTATGGCAGATGAGGTTAATACAGATAAATGTAAGGTTATGCATTTGGGGCGCAAGAATAAAAATGTGACTTGCAAATTGAATGTGGCAAAATTAAGTCAATCCTTGATGGAAAATGATTTAGGAGTGCTTGTAGACAGCAGGCTTAGCAATAGTGCCCAATGTCAGACAGTAGTTACAAAGGCAAATAATATCTCATGTAGTATTAACGGTGTATGGATGGACTGAAACCAAGCATAATTATGCCACTGTATAAAGCATTAGTCAGACCACACCTTGAATATAGAGTACAGATTTAGCCACCACTCCATAAAAAAGGCATTATGAAACTAGAAAAAGTTCAGTGAAGAGCCACCAAATTAATAAAGGGGATGGAAAATCTGACTTATGAGGGAAGGCTAGATAAATTAATTTGTTTACATTACAAAAGATGCGTCTGAGAGAGGATATTGCAATAGACAAATATATTCGGGTCAATACAATGCGTTTTCAAAAGAACTAGTCATCCCAAGGGCAGCACAAACGACACTGGGTCATCCCTTAAGGTTGGAGAAAAGGCTATTTCACCAGCAACAAAAGGAAAGGGTTCTTTTCAGTAAGGGCAGTTAAAATATGGAATTCTAAACCCATGGAGACTGCGATGGCAGATACAATAGATATCTTCAAATAAAGGTTGGTCATCTTTTTTAGAAAGGAAAGGTATACAGGGATATACCAAATAAGTAAACATGGGAAGGATGCTGATCCAGGGCGAAATCGGATTGCCAATATTGTAATCAGGAAGGAAATGATTTTTCCCCCCCCATGGCCATGCTTATAGTGCGCGCGATAGCGACGCGACGGATTACGTCACCCGCGAAAGTTGTATTTCGCGTCGCAAGCGACCTGGCCATTGATTGGTTAAGAGGCTGTCACGTGGCGACAGCCTTTGAAAAATCAAATTTGACCGTCGTACAAATTTCGCGCCGCCACATTGCTCCCGTCGTGCTTACTATAAGCGCACGCGACGGCGGCAATACATTTGTTTTGCCGCGACGTCGCGTCACCGGCACTAAGCGCAGCCTTATGAGACATCATTGGATAATGTTTCACTGGGGTTTTCTGTTTGCCTTCCTCTGGATAAAAGTACTGTAAATACAAATATAGGATAAGTTTCTGTCTACATTTAACATAGGTTGAATCTGATGGACATGTGTCTTTTTTCAACCACATCTATTATGTAACAGCAGCAGACAAGATTTATTTTTAATTTTTTGCAAAGGTGAATGTACCTTTATTAGAGGGTTGAAATCTAGAATTGGGATGTATGTGTTGGCTATGAGAAAACACAAGAGGGCACATGTACCTGCTAAATTTATATAGATTGTTTTATTAGACCATGTTTCTTAAGTACCACTTTATCTACCTTTGAAAATGTCATTACGCCAATTTTTTTATGTTATGGTCGTTTCTTAATTTCAGCAAGCTAGTTTGCAAAAGATAAATAGGCACATTTTATTTTAATACTGTTCCTTTAAAAAAAAATGCCACAAATCCGAAACAAAACACCATGCAGCTGTGAAGTGCAACATCTCAAATTATTCATGCAAATGAACCCACAGACAGAATATACTTTTCAAACCTCATTTTATGCGGTCAAGAATAAACAAGATCTGAAACAATGATTGCTTTTAAAAGATAAATCACCAGAAATCTAATATGCATGGAAAGCTATTATTCTTGTGCCAAATGATCCAATTCCGATGAAACACCCAAAAATGAAAGATAGTTTTCAAGATTATGTCCTAATTTTTTCTGAGGTATAAAAGTATATAATGCCATTAAAGTAAGAGATATTAGTAGAATAGACCTTGTGAACATCCATACTCATCCGTAATCAAGATTACTTTCATGTAAGATAGCAGTGAAAAGAAATTGAAAACAAGACAATTTCAATATGTGTACTTCAGTGCGTTTCATTTTTAACAATGGATAAACAGAAACATTAGGCAAATTAAAAAGAATAGGTGAATTCACACTGTTACTTTATAGAGATGGTAATTTAGATCTATATATCTATCTCAAAGTCCCCGCAGAAAAATAAACAAATATGAAAAAAGGGACAAAATGGAGCAAAAGAACAAGTTTTGCAACCACGAGTCTCTGATACACAAGACTCCTCCCCCCCCCCCCCCGGATATATACATTTCTATTGCCCGTTATAGTGATGGATCATTCCAAATATTAGTTTAAGCTTTGAAAAAAATATTAATATATGTACAGATTCTGACAAATCTTCTGCAACAAGTGTTGCAAGTAAGGTTACACCAATTAAAAATGAAGCATATAAAAAGTCTTACAGTGAAAGAACAAAATGAGGAGTTAATAGAAGCAAGAAAGTAAACACTTACGGTAACTACTTTCACTATCGCTGGCATTAGAGGTTACATGTTCTGAAATGCAACATAACGGGAAAATGAGGAAAACAAACATTACATAACAAAAAAAAGAAAATAAATTAAACTGCAAGAAAGAGACAGCTTAACACGGCTAATAATATATATACATTTTTTAAAGGGTTAAGACTTGCAGGATTCTAAACAAACATCTGAAGATTACTGAACTTTACAATGAATACAGAAAACAAGGAGCTGGGGGGGAGAGATCATCTCAACACCTAAAAACAAGGAGCTGGGGGGGGGGAGAGATCATCTCAACACCTAAAAACAAGGAGCTGGGGGGGTGGGATCATCTCAATGCCAAAAAATAAGGAGCTGAGGGGGGGGGGGAATCATCTCAATGCCTAAAAACAAGGAGCTGGGGGGGTGGGATCATCTCAATGCCAAAAAATAAGGAGCTGCAGGGGGGGGGGGGGGGGGAATCATCTCAATGCCAAAAACAAGGAGCTGGGGGGGTCACCAGAATACCTAAAAACAAGACTTAGCAATGCAGTTCTCATAGTGTACAACGTTATATATTGATTGAGGTTTAACCATCTATCACTCTTAGATTATGGACATTGTACAGTACTGTATACCGGTTACTTTCCTCATTAAACTGTCATAGCGGCAATCGCTGTACTCACAGAACTTAATTCAATGAGAGTTTGTGATATGGTGCCCAGATTGACCCCCAGAACCCTCATCTACCTGACCAGTTATGGGAAAAGCAAGAGTGCCACAAAGTATCCATTACACAGATAATTAGCCATCCATATATGACTGACATTTTTTGATAAACGTGCCTTGCCCTTTTGAGGATAGCTTAAGCTTATAGAATATAAAAGTTACAGTAAGAGTTTGGAACTGTAAAGGGATTCACATTCTTCTATAATGCACTAATCTGTACAGTATATCCCATAAAAACTGCACATTTTTACACTTTTTACTCTTCTGTTACACAAAAAGCTGTTTGGACCTGTGAATAAAAATAATTAGCATATACAGTAGGAACCAAAGAATATACATTTCTAAAAAGTCTATATGCGGCATAAAGTTTGTATGTATACAAAATGTAGACGGAAACAAGGACTACATTACAACAATCAATAAACAGTTTAAAAACTATAAACATACTGTAGAATGACTGTTTATAGGCATCCATTAAATTCTCACATTTGTACTGTAACCCTACAAAGCAAATGAATGATCAACAGGGTTGGGTCGACCCTAGAGTGTAATATTTATACCAATCTCTGATCTACCATTAGTGAACAGCAGTAAAAATGTATTATACAAACACATTTGTTTTTAACTTTAAGAATCAGCCATTTCAAACCATTAATCTGACAAAAATACTTCAGTTTTAACTAGCGTTAACTGAACTGCAACACTGTGCTGTTAGTCATTTTCTAAATTGAATATTCACGTATTTTTCAGCTCTCTTCGTAGAGTCATTAAAGACAGACAGATTTAATTTAATTGTTGGTATTTGCTGTTCCAATTAAGAAAGCAAAATATATGCAACCTGTGTTACATTTGCCCACTAATGATAGTTCAAAAATGTTTCAAATCAAAATGAGTGTTTCTACATGTGGATTACATCTGCACCTCAGCATCTCTCTGGTTATGATAGTTTATATCCCCGAATGTAAAAATAAAAATGGAAGCTATACGTGTATATTATAATATATTATAGAGTCTGGATTTCAATTAAAGCGTCAACTGTAAAATGCATTTAAAGGAACACTTCCATCCTTCAAGACAAAACTGAAATATAACAGATTACTGTATAGCAGCTCTCCACGATTATTTTAGCAGTGCACTCCTCTGGTACAAATGGATTCTGTCCAAGCTCTATGGATCTAACTAAGGCTGAATCCCCGCTGAGCGCGGGTGTCCTGCTTGTATGCGCGTGTGGGGAAGGGGGGGCATTGCGGGTAGTTGAGCGCGCGGGTAAGTATAGTTTTTTTGTTTACCTAGGCACCGATCGCGGGTGAACGTGTGTGCCCGCGCACGAGCGTCGCGCGCACCGCATGAGCGGGGACTTACATATCTCTATATATGTAAGTAAGCGCTGCCCGCTCAGCGCTAGCGGGACTCAGCCTAATGCTGTTTACAGATGACTAGAGGGAAAGTGGAGCTGAAAATACCGGGGAGCTTGGAGAGGCAACCAACACACAGTTTATCTTTAGGTTTCTCTTCCAAAGTCAGTAGATAGTCTCTAAAACCAAAATAAGTAAAGTTACTTTACTACTGCTTAAAGCAGCAATCCGGGCTATAAAGAAACATATATATTTCAATTTACCCGAACTGCAACGTCCCCTGTAGCATATCGGTGGCACCCTAACATCTGGGGACTTCCCTGTTCAGGAGCTACAAGCCCAGGGTGATCTAGTACAGCGGTGCACCATCTGGGGGGGCAGGAGACTTTCTAGGGGGGCGCGGGCGGTTACAGAAATCCCATGCTCTTCCCCACAGCATTTAAATAAAATGCCGGTGGAGGCGTGAGGCCTCTGTAACTCACTTACTTGCTGCCAGCCGGGTCTAGCACATCAGGGGACCACTGATGAGCTCTAGGGTACAACCAGGTTCAGATAAAATTAAATCTCTGGGGGTTTGCTGCTTTAATCTCCCCAGAGTATGCAATTATTGTATTTATGTACAGTAGGTCCCCGCTTCTTGGCAATCCGCTGTAACGGCGGTACCGAAAAGGGGGCCATGTCTGTGCATGCGCAGAATGGGGAAGTCAGAGGTTGCGCATGCGCAGTACGGGCGGTTGCTGAGGGTGCGCATGCACAGAACGAAGGTTGCGCGTGCCGAAGGGGGGAATTGCCGGTTTGCGCATGCGCACACGACGAAAAACGCCGGTTCCGCTTTCTGGCGATTTTCGCTTTGCGGCAGGCCCTTAGAACGGAACCCCCGCATGCCCGGGGTCCTACTGTATCTCTATATTCATATATAGCACTCACAGTGTACTCAGCGCCTTACAAGAGAGAGGAAAAAAAATAAAATAGTACAGGTAATTATACTACAATAAGTGCAACAAAGTCAGACTGTATGGAAGAAAATCCTTGCCCCGGGGTTCTTACACTGTAAGTGTGTGTGACATTTGTAACAAACACAAGGACGCAACTATAGAAACAAAATATTTTAGACTGTTCCCGAGTGTGTTGTACGCAAATAATAATCCATGAAGCCCAAGCATGTGCCCCTGGCAGGATTACAGATTGCAGGCTTTTCATGGAACTACAGAATTCTAAAAGTAAAAAAGGTCACAAAGTTTCCGCTGCTCCAATGTTGCAACCAACAAGAAGGTTCTTACTGCAAAGTGCTGATTCCTTAGCCCTGAAAGGTTTAAAGAACAAACATGCTTTCTTTCAGCACATCTACAATAAATGGGAATCCTTTGCAGGATTTATTTACTGAACCAGAGATTAAAATCAGTAGAAGGAACCTATACGATTAAAACCTCCACAAAAAAACAACTATACATCATAACTTGCAAATATTTTTTTCTGGATGGCCAACAAAGCGGCTAGAAATTAATTCTAACATTTAGTCTTTAAAACACTGAATAATTGCATGTTTATTTTTACTTGCGGAAGATGGTCTGCTTCTATCCTGGTTATAAATTAAACACAACGAGTGGATTTCAAAGTAAAACAAAATTAGAAAGAAAATAAATAGTTGAAAATTAATTTTTAAAAAAAGGCAATATTAAAAAACCTCCCAGTGCTAGCAGTCAGGTCAATTTCTACGTTCTGCAGAGATACAAATGTGCGATGAATAAGAAACTTGGTAGATTTGGAGCGGATAAGTAATTTTTTTTTAGGTCACTTACTCAGGCCTTTTGATCCCATGTCGTCAGGGATCTCCTGTGGAGAGTAGTCCCAGAGAGCAATAAAAACAAAAAGATAATCACAGAGAGAACAGTTGTCAGTAATATATAAAACAGGCGCCACGGAAAGACACATCTCCAAGTTCAGCAACAGGTAAACACGTTTCATGGTTCCACAGACCATTCCATTCAATAAACTTAATCAAAAAAGGCTTCAATGAACCGACTGCTGAAGTGTAACCAATGTTTGACAACTTTAAGTGCTGTAATCACAGGATAATCCCCCCCCACTCCCCCACTTGAAACTGTGGATTTTTCATGCGAAAGGAATATATATGCATTGCAAAATAGTCCAAGGAAATGTAAAGCTTGAAAGATTGGTTACAAGTAGCACATTGTTTGTAAGACATTACCTTGCATATTCCAGTGCATACTTTATGGAAAGTGCTAGCCTTATAATGCCCTCCATTACACAACCTTCCTGCACCACTGCCAACCTGAAGCAAACCATATCTTTCTTTCCAAGGATGCACTGTAGTATTGAGGTAATTTTACTTGATTTATGTGTTTTTTAAGAATTTGTATTAAATTGGGTTTAAAAAAACACTTAAATAAAATGTTACTGCTCTTGGAAATGCCTCCATTGTAACACCCTTCTACAGACTAGCAGGCCTTTCTAGAGCTTGTTCCACTGGATTCCACATACTTACGGTCAACATCACTGGTTTCCAGCTCACTCTGGTCCTTGTTCTTGTAGAAGGGAAATTTTCGGGAAAAGAGGTTCTTTTTACGCTTGTCATTGAATGACTGCTGAAGAAAAGGAGGGGCAAAACAAAGGGTGTCTAATGTCTGCGTGTACAAAAGCCCCACCCTAGCAGCTCTGTGGGTGCTGACCAATGTAACCACAGGATGCAGCTTGCATTCAGGATTTCTCTTATCAGAGTAAGTGTGTTTAAGCAATCTGTAATGCTGTGCTCCATTAGGGCAGCAGGACGTTTAAAGAACAGGCAAGCGCTGCATTTGTTATAACAACGCAAAGACCCTCAACAAGAAACAAAATTTTACAAGGACAATGTGATTTTAAATCTCTTTGATGCTAATGGATAACGACTTGTGGAACTCATACTAAGTGGAGCAAGTTGTTTAAAATAACATAGAATAAAAGTTAAACAATGATGATTTCTAGTTGTAATGAGTTGTAAGGCACAGTCATTTACAGCAAATATGCTGGGGTCCTTGTGGAAGTTAAATGAAAATAGAAGACGCCAACAATCGCCTGCAAATTACAGTAATCTATAAAAGAAAACAGAATATCCTGAACGTATAGAACAATCCAAGAAATAGTTGTCTCAAAATGTGTAACTAATAACACTTATTGTATTTGTAAAGGTACATCTGCATTCTTCACAAAATATCCAGATAATAAAATTAGGGCACAGGGGATTTGTGGCGCAAAACAAAGAAAATGTGCAACGGTCACTAAGTGACCAAAGAACTGGGCCATTTTATAGCAAAATGCTTACTTATTTTGCTCTCGCACCAAAAGTATAAAAATATATAATTTGATACGATAGGGCAGAAGACACCGACAGAAGCAGTTTTACTTTTAATCTAAAGAAAAAGCAATTATGCAGGGATGGGCAGCCCAAAAGCACTTCAGTGGATGCATTTATCTATCTGAACAAGCCCACCATTTCCCAATAATGGGGAAAATAATCAACTCGATGCAGACGCATCGTAATATTTTCTGTGATCAGAGTTTCAAACATCTGAACCTTGCTTGTGTATCTGACTATATGGGGTTTTTAGACTTTATATAAAAGTAAATTTTGAGGATCTCACATGGAGCAGCTTGCAAGCATTACAGACCCTTCCACTTCAATGGCAGAGTGCCATTTTATACTACATATCTAATGGTGACACGTCAGTTCCACAGAGAGGAAAAAAATAGATTTTAGTGATCTATTAGTGCCACTTGTGGTCCAAAAGAAGTACAGGAAGAGAAAAAAACAAAAAAACACAAAAGGAGTGCGAGTAGCAGAAGAAATGTGTACAATCCCTTCCCGGTGAAAGGGACCAGTAAGTTAGTTAGGTCATCATGTCTATCTTCCAACAAGGGGTTGAGGCAAAATAATGTGGGGCATTCACCATCCTTATTTCTCCTTACACAGGCAGACATTGGTTGTCATATTGTAATTTCAATGGGTTTCATGCATTTAAGATAAAAAGGAGAAGTCACTTATGCCGCTGATTAACCAAAACGGCACATGCTTTAGAAATAGTTTAAAGATATTTTGACTCTTAATTGTGTGTGGTTGTCATTGCACTTTTTTAAGTGGAAGTGCTGATGCCAGAAAGAGAAGAGGGAAGATAAACAAAAGACTTCCATGCTTTTTCTTAGGGTCACAATGGCTGTTCCCATGGTTATGTTCATTCTAGCCATCTTTACCATGTACAAATAAATGAATGCTTAGTGAAGGAGAAAAGCAGATTTTGTGGCAATGTCTGAAGCAGCTTCCAGTAAGGCCGCGCTTATAGTGCCGGCGACGCTGACATCAGGCCGCGCTTAGAGTGCCGGCGATGCTGACGTCATGCTGCGGTCGCTGGAAAAATCAAATTGAAGTGACTTCCAGCGATCGCGACCAAGCCGTCGCACCACTCCAATTATAAGTGCACGCAACGGCGTCAATACATTTGTTTTGACGTGATGTTGCGTCGCTGTCACCATCGCTATAATCGCGGCGTAAGCCTTCAAGCCGTACTTTTTTTAAACCATACATATAAGTATAGTTTTTTAAAGTGTGGCTAAGGGTTTAAATGATTACAGGTGTGAAGGTTTCTATCATCAGTTATGCGTGAATGCAGCTTTAAAACAAAAGTACAAAAAAAAAATGAGGGTATAAGATATCAGAAAGTGGGGAACAAAATAGCCTAGAAAAAGATGTGTGAAAGCAGAAACGTAATATACTCGTGAGAGAGGTTATTGAAGAAAGGGAAATGCAGTTTTCCATCAATGGCAAGCGTAGTTTGTATTTTAACTCATTCCATGCATTTTTGGGTGCTGTGTTAATACAAAGTGTGTGTTCACACTCTGTTATACAGTCAAAGAACAAGGAAGGATAGGACTCAAAGTTAATTCAGTTAAATAGTTTGCAGTTTTGTCATGGCATGCATTCATTTTGCAACATACAGAGAAGAATTATTTTTGCGCTCTTAACAATTCCCTAAAGATTTTCTTTAAAACTCTGACACAATAATATGCATTGTTATGATCACACTTAATTTGTGTAAAAAAAAAAAGAAAATCCCCTTTAGGGGGTTATTCATTGAACTGCGATGGTGCCAATCTGGGCATTATTGCACAGAAGCTACCATTGACTTCAAATGGGAGTTTTGGCTCAATATTGCCCCGATCGGCACTATGGCAGTTAATGAATAACCCTCAGTGCATTACAGCACATCATACACCACATGTCCCTTCTCTGCCAGCCCATTCCCAGCAAGCCTCCCAGCATTTAAAGGTGCAGTCCCTACATGATTGGAAACGGATAATTTTGTTGCAATATGTTCCAGCTGTTGGAGAAAACTTAATGTAAAATATATCTAGCACTGCAATTTTTAGAAGTTCTTCTGAATTATAAACCCAGCTCTAAAGTTGCCGCAGGTTTAGTTGGAAACGATACTAAAATGCAGTACGTGTGTTGCATGTTCATTACAGATAGAATGTTCCATTGTATTTATTGCTCTGTTTATATTGAAAAGCTATTACACATCTACAAGGTATAAATAACTCGTAGCATTATAGAGATATGGAATTAATAAGTTTTTTTATTGTACAGCTCTAATATTTGTAGATATGTTTTAGGACTGCACCTTTTTGGCATAATTGCAGATGTCATTTCAGGTGTGGCCTGCAGATTAGCACATACAGTACAGCAAATAATCTTTCGCTTCCTGCCCCATTTACTTGGGGTTGCCTTAAATCTGAAACATAGCGTGTGTTTCAGAGTGGTATTAATGGAGGGGGTGTCACCTGCACTTAGATTTACTATTTCATATGTGGTGCAATGACCGTAACACTAGCGGGTAGAGAGGGAAGTGGGGAAGGGGGGGGGGGGAAGAGAGAGGGGGAGAGGAAAGAAGGGGGGTGGGAGGGGAATAGAGGTCTCCATCCAGAGAAAAGCAGATGAAGATGATTATGGCTGTTGCATGTATTTCACATGGGAGCTGCTGTGTGGCATGCATGACTATGACAATGCCTGATAGCAACCATTGAATTATAAAAAAAATTGAGAGAAGTGGGCTCAGCAAGATTTTTCTAAAGGCAACATGCATTTTTCTACAATGTAGCATTTTCTACATTGGCAACAATAGTATAACAACCGTAGTATGTTACTTTGTAATATCAATTGTGGTTAGATCAACTAGCATGAGGTCCTCCGCACATACTGTAAGTAAATCTCAGTTTACACCTTATTTAGCTAAAAGTACTTTGTGAAGATTACATTTGATAATGTAACTTGCTATTTTTTTTAATAAATCAACCAAGTACAGACATTTAAGGTTAGAATATGAGCGCAAACCCATTAATACACCAACTGCATGCTAAATAAATACTATTTAGATAGAGTATATTTATACGTACATGCATTTTTTTTAATACACAGAAAAAAGCCTTTAATATTTGTAATCATGTCTGTTCTTGCAATTTCATATTTTTTGGGGGAAGGGTAAAATATGGTCTAAAAAATACGACAGATCAAGATATTGAGTAAACATAAACATGTCTCCCATTCACAATGTTATTCAACACATTGCTTTGCAACACATTGAAGGCCCCTCTATTTCTGAAGAGGGGTAAAGTCCAAATACCTGCCAAAGTTTATTATAAATTTTTGACTGTCATGGACAGGGGGTGTCTGATTTGATGTTCCTTTCTTCTTTCTGGAAAGGAACCAATTTCAATTTGTTCTTAGAAACCACTAATGCAGATTTTGCTACATTCTGTCACATAAATAATTGTATCTTCTCTAAAGCACTTTATATGTATCTACAGTAATATAAACATTAAGCCAGCTTCACTGTTCTTTATAACGTGATGTGTAGCAAATATCTCAATATGCTGCACTAACATTCTGAGGTACAATATACTGGAGTTTGTTGTCTTATTACCAGAACAACGCTGTTTTAATACCTCTATTTCTCTACCACAATTTTATGATGGGGTTATGGAAAGCTGAAATCCCGGATTTCAACATTTATTAACAAAAATAAAAAGTACAATGGCTTTTCAAACCTTTGAAGAACTACAAGAGATCATGAGGACACAATGACCCACAATTATTTGTGTTTTTAGCTGGAGAAACACTTTAGGCAACATGCTGGGAAAGTTAGAAAAAGCAAACTAAGCCCACAGAAAGCACAGAGGATTCTATTCACATGCACAAGACCTAATGCTGCGGGTAGGTCACCATAAAGTGTGTACTGGAACTCACCCCTTTGTCACCTCTTGTTTTAGAATTGAACTTTACAGTCTTTAACCGAGCTCGCTCTTTCTTTTCAACTCTGTTGAGAAAAAGAACATTGCAATGCCTCCTTCCTACATCCTTTTTTGTTGGATAACCAATACACTTGGTAAGATTTAGGGGCCTTTTATAGTAGCCATCATAACCCGCTTATCGAGGTTTTTTTTAGCAGTTATCGGCCAAAAATAGCTACAGCGATTCAGAAAGCCTCGATAAGTGGGCGGCGAAAGCATTAAACGGTCATTTTTTACTTTTGTCCAAAACGCATTGCCAGGTGTGCCGCGGTAAGCCCCTTATCGCCAGTTTTGAAATTCGTGCAATCCTAGTAGCCTCGATTAGGTTATCCACGTGACCAGGATATTTAAATGCATAGGAGATACCGGCACCCCATAATGGGGCCTGCATCTCGGAAAGCAGGGGGTCCCCGGACCTGAAATCAACGTGGTTCTGCTCCAGAGACCCCCTGCTCATGTACACTAGTATTAACATTTTTATTAAAACCTTGCGATCGCTGGTGAGATAGGCGCAGGGAGAGGCAGCTCTATATGCATCTAGGCCAGATCGCTGCAGATCGCCACGGGTGAGAACTTTTGAGATAGGCGAATATCACATCGCAGCTCCTCGTAAGTTTTGGGGGCCTAATCTAGTAGCCTTCAGAAAAAATATCAGAGGCTTTCTGAATACCGTGATAAATACACTGAAAAAAAATGGCGGCGTAACAGGCCAAGCGAGACATTTATGACGGTTACTAGCATAGGCCTCTTAGTCTATGAAACCAATGCAGAGCTAAAGGCTATGAGGTCGTGGAAAAAAGTCAAACAAACTGAATTATATTTTTCCAACCATTACTACAGAGCCATTTTATTTTTCCTCAAAACAAATCTTCAAATGACAATTATATTAAAATTAAAAGGAGGACACAAATACGAGGAGTGTTAGGGCTCAGGTCTCTTGAGTTGGAGAGTGATCATCACAGCACCAAGTAGTAGATTACAAACACTTAAAGTTAATTTTAAGTTACATTTGATGGTTATTTTATTATAGTGTGAGACAGTAAGGAAAGGCTACATGTACAGATTGTGCAACGTTAATTTTGACAGTATGCTCCCCATCAAAAGATATGCAACGCCATTAAAATGTGTATTTTAATGTATTTATAGGTGACTGGCAGGGCACTATACTTACTAATTATTTTTCAGAACAGATACTTGTAGCACCGTTTTGGTGTGTGCACGTTGCTGAGCATACCTGCGCTTACTGGGAATGACTCCAATTTCATCGCTTTCTCCATCTGGTGTTACTTGCCGCGCTTGCCACCATTCATCGTCAGAGGCATTAATAACATGCAGAATATCCCCAAACTTGAAGTTTAGCCCCTGGCTGGGAAGGCCACTGTCTTTAGTCTTGTCGTAATCAAAAAGGGCCCTAAACAAGCAGAAACATAAATACAGTTATTCCTATGCCAGGAGTGCAACATCTGTCCTCCATGGATACCCATACAAAACAAATATCTAAACCACACGTTATTACTTTCATAGCAATCTAGAGAGTTGAGTTCTATCACCGTCATTTATTTAATAATAATTACACCAAGTAACAGATAAAGATGTGTGGAGGTCAAAATGATTGGACATGTATTTTAAAAATAAATGTGCATAATACAGTATAGTACTTTTTTGATGAGGGGATTATTATGTGGAAGATTTTAAGCCTTCTATACTCTGTGTAATGATTTACCCCACTCATCTTAAACATCCCCTTGAATGGTATGCTCTGGGGACATTATTAATGTTAAAATATATTAGAAGAGATTTACCAGCAATGATCCATTTGTGATGTCACCCAGGACACAAAGTATTCCATAGCGCAGGAGTGGCCAACTCCAGTCTTCAAGGACCACCAACAGGTCAGGTTTTCCCTGCTTCAGCACAGGTGGCTAAATCAGTAGCTCAGTCAGAATGACTGAACCACCTGTGCTGAAGCAGGGATTATCCTTAAAACCTTACCTGTTGGTGGCCCTTGAGGACTGAAGTTGGCCGCTCCTAGCATACTGTAGTGTATTTCACGAGTTGGTATGTTACAAATACAGTAAAATGTAACACAAGCCGAGGACAATTATACAGTATATCATTTTCTACCACTATGCTATTCAGGCATAAAAGGAGTTCAAACAAACTGTCTTCTTTCAGTGTAGTCTTATTTTTCAGTTTAATGATGGAAGAAATCAGTATTACATGGGCATATCCAGTAAAGGGGAGAAATTCAAGCTGGACCAAGATTAAATACTTCGTATTGCAAGGTTTCTGGTAAAGGGATTTAAAAAATATTTACTCTGCTTATACAGAATGGCAAAAGGATTGCAAAAATCAGAAATTGTATTGTATTGTATGTCTTTATTTATATAGCGCCATTAATGTACATAGCGCTTCACAGTAGTAATACATGTGGTAATCGAATAAATAACAGATAATATAAATAACAGATCATGGGAATAAGTGCTTTAGACATTAAACATAACATTAAGGAAGAGGAGTCCCTGCCCCGAGGAGCTTACAGTCTAATTGGTAGGTAGGGAGAACGTACAGAGACAGTAAGAGGGAGTTCTGGTAAGTGCGTCTGCAGGGGGCCAAGCTTTATGTATCATGTGTTCAGAATATCCACAGTGCTATTCATATGCTTCTTTAAGCAAGTGTGTCTTAAGGTGGGTCTTAAAGGTGGATAGAGAGGGTGCTAGTCGGGTACTGAGGGGAAGGGCATTCCAGAGGTGTGGGGCAGTCAGTGAAAAAGGTTTAAGGCGGGAGAGGGCTTTAGATAAAAAGGGGGTAGAAAGAAGACATCCTTGAGCAGAACGCAAAAGTCTGGATGGTGCATAGCGAGAAATTAGGGCTGAGATGTAAGGAGGGGCAGAAGAGTGTAAAGCTTTAAAAGTGAGGAGAAGAATGGAGTGTGAGATGCGGGACTTGATCGGAAGCCAGGAGAGGGATTTCAGCAGGGGAGACACAGAGACAAATTTAGGAAAGAGTAGAGCGATTCTGGCAGCAGCGTTTTGGATAGATTGTAGGGGAGACAGGTGAGAGGCAGGAAGGCCGGACAGCAGGAGGTTACAGTAATCAAGACGGGAGAGAATGAGGGCCTGAGTCAGAGTTTTAGCAGTCGAGCAACAGAGGAAAGGGCGTATCTTTGTTATATTGCGGAGGAAAAAGCGACAAGTTTTAGAAATGTTTTGAATGTGAGGGGCGAATGTGAGAGAGGAGTCGAGTGTGACCCCTAGGCAGCGTGCTCGGGCTACTGGGTGAATGATTGTAGTTCCAACAGTAATGTGGAAGGAGGTAGTAGGGCCAGGTTTGGGAGGAAGTATGAGGAGCTCTGTTTTAGCCATGTTGAGTTTAAGGCGACGGAGGGCCATCCAGGATGATATAGCAGAGAGACATTCAGAAACTTTGGTCTGTATAGCAGGTGTAAGGTCGGGTGTTGAAAAGTATATTTGTGTGTCGTCAGCATAGAGGTGATATTTAAACCCAAAAGATGTTATTAGGTCACCTAGAGAGAGTGTGTACAGAGAAAAGAGAAGAGGTCCCAGGACAGAGCCCTGGGGTACCCCCACAGAGAGATCAATAGAGGAGGAGGAGGTGTTAGCAGAAGAGACACTGAAAGTACGATGGGAGAGGTAGGATGAGATCCAGGATAGAGCTTTGTTCCGAATACCAAGAGTATGGAGAATGTGAAGGAGAAGAGGGTGATCCACAGTATCAAATGCTGCAGAGAGGTCGAGTAATATGAGCAGAGTGTAATGACCTCTGTCTTTGGCAGCATGGAGGTCGTCAGTTATTTTAGTGAGTGCTGTTTCCGTGGAGTGAGCAGTGCGGAAGCCAGATTGTAGAGGGTCTAGGAGAGAATAGGTGTTGAGAAAATGGAGCAAGCGAGAGAATACAAGACGTTCAAGGAGTTTAGAGGCAAAAGGCAGGAGGGAGACAGGTCGATAGTTAGAAAGACAGGTAGGGTCAACCTTGCTGTTTTTGAGTAATGGTATGACTGTTGCATGTTTGAAGGAGGATGGAAAGGTTCCAGAGCAGAGGGAGGAGTTAAAAATGTGTGTGAGCGTAGGGATTATAGTAGGAGCAAGAGGTTTTAGGAGATGGGAGGGAATGGGGTCAAGAGGGCAAGTGGTAGAGGGAGAAGAGGCGATCAACAGCGACACATCCTCTTCTGAGACAGTGGAAAAAGAGTCATGGAAGGAAGGAGGAGAGTTAGGAAGAGGTGTAGGATGGGAAGAAGAAACAGAGGGGATGTTCTGACGTATGGATTCCACCTTTTCCTTAAAATAGTCAGCAAAGTCCTGAGCGGAGATGGAGGAAGGAGAGGCAGCTGAGGGTGGTTTGAGTAGAGTATCAAAGACAGAGAACAGTCGGCGTGGGTTAGACTTGTGCATGTTGATTAGTGCAGAAAAGTAGGCTTGTTTAGCTTGCGAGAGGGCAGAGTTGAAACAGGATAGCATAAATTTGTAGTGAAGGAAGTCTGCGAGAGTGTGAGACTTCCTCCAGAGGCATTCAGAAGAACGAGTGGAGGAACGCAGCATGCGTGTGTGGGAATTTAGCCAGGGTCTAGGGTTAGAAGGGCGAGTGCGGCAGAGAGAAAGTGGGGCATGTAGATCAAGAGAGGAGGATAAGGCAGAGTTGTAGTTCCTGACCAAGTTGTCGGGGTCTGTAGCAGAGCTGAGAGAGGAGAGGGAGGAGCGTAAAGTGGACTCAAAGTCAGGTAAGTGAATAGAGCGCAGGTTTCTGCAGAACCGGGGTGTAGATGGAGGTGGAGAAGGGGAGACGCGAGATAGAGAGGATGAGATGATGGTCAGAGAGAGGAAAAGGGGAAATGGAGAAATCGGAGAGAGAGAAGTTCTTAGTGAAAACCAGGTCTAAGTAGTGGCCATCCTTGTGGGTGCTGGCTGCAGTCCACTGTTGAAGGCCAAAAGAAGAGGTTAGAGAAAGAAAGCGGGAAGCCCAAGGGAGAGAGGGGTCATCAATGTGGCAATTGAAGTCCCCAAGGAGAAGAACAGGGGAGTCTGAGGAGAGGAAGAAAGAGAGCCAGGATTCAAAGTGAGAGAGAAAGGCAGAAGGGGGATGAGTAGAGGTAGGTGGGCGGTAGATGACCGCCACATGAACAGGGAGAGGAGAGAAAATCTGGACAGTGTGAGCCTCAAAGGAGGGAAAAGCAAGAGAGGGAGGAATAGGAAGGGTTCGGTAACGACAGAGAGAGGAGAGCAGGAGCCCCACGCCTCCACCCCTGCCATCAGTGCGCGGAGTGTGGGAGAAGGAAAGGCCACCATAGGAGAGGGCAGCTTCCAGAGCAGTGTCAGACTGAGTGAGCCAGGTCTCAGTTATAGCAAAGAGAAGCAGGGAGTGAGAGAGAAAGAAGTCAAGCACAGAGAGGAACTTGTTAGAAAGGGAGCGAGCATTCCAAAGGGCACAGGAGAAAGGGAGAAATCAAAATACTCAACAATAATGTATTATTAGATGCACACAAAAATAAAATTGTTAAACTCAAAATGATCTCCAATGAAGAGACCTATGGGAAAGTATCAAGCCTTTGCATGCTCCTGTGCTGTTTCCCACATGGCTCGTCCTCTCCCGCAGAGCTCACCGTTCAGGAATTAGCAAGGCAGGAACTACCCAGAGTGACTAAAACCTACCTCTTATTCTTGGTCTTTTCAAGGTAAAAGGGGGCAATGTGTTTATGTTTTTTCCCATTAAGTTCAATTCTCTGTTGCCCAGCAGAGGAACACAGCGGTACTCTCCTACCCAAGTAGTCTATTTGCTTTAGGCCAGGTCCCCGATGGCTACTGCAGCGCCTGCTTTGGCGTCACACGCCCCCACCCCCGTCTTTCCCCCTGCAGCTCCCTGCAGACCGGGGAATTCAGCTGCACATGCCGCAAGCCTCGCGGGTGCGCATGCAGCGGAGGCACTGGGGCCGTAGCCTTACTCGATACTCAAGGGAGATAAAAGGAAGAAGCAGGAGACTAATTACTGTGGGCCATGAAGGGGTTTAGAGGAAATATTCCAGTACTTCTATAGTTACTAATAATTAAAACAAGAGCCACATCCATTTAAAACCTACAATGAGATTTTGGAGCATTTTTATACTAGTTAAGTACATGTACAGTAATTATTGGAGGCACAGTTCATGTCTCGGATAATTTTTTCTCTATTTCATCTAGTCCAGGTTTCCATGGAAATGCTTGTGATGCAATAAAATTGGACAGAGTGCACGCAGCATTAAAATGTCACTGAAACCAGAGAGGGAGAAATAAGTGAATTATCAGCTAAAAAATAAATAAAATAATTGTGTTCTATTAGCTCCAGATGAAAAAGAGAGTCATACTTTTAAACCAGCGTGGCCAGAATTATGAAAACACATTGATACAAGTACAAATGAGGTGCCCAGAATGTGCACTGCTAGGATTAAAGCAGCAGGCTGTGCTGCCCTCTTTTGTTTTAACTTTAAAGATATATCTTTGTACTTTCCTGTGTTTTTATTTTTTAAATCTGATGCTTCATAAAGGAGATAAGAGTTATATATTGAATGTCCAGAAGATTAAAATAAACCTGTGTCGTCTAAAGGTCACCATGGTAACTTCCGATGCAAGAGATTATGCCAGAAAAAAACCCTCAGTCCACAAATATTATGACATTTCTGAACAGAATAATATTGGAGCATATTGACCGGCAAAGCAATTTATTGCCATCCCACCTGGCAGTGAATGTATAAAGATCTAGCAGGTGCAGTATATCAGGAATTATAGCAGGGTAACTAGAGACCTCTCCAACAGATATGGATCTAAATGGACCTCACTTTAAACCGGTTTGTAATTTTTGGTGAAAGCATGCAAGAGTACACCAGTGTGAGGTATGTGGATACTGTGTGTACTCTGTCTTTACCCTATGAAGAATTTTTTTCACATTGACTTTATATACACCATTTGGATTTGACTAAACATTGACTGCTATGGGCTGGACAAACTTAATCTATACATACTTAGAAACATGAGAACGTTACCATGTTAGTGGTCAGTTTCTATGTTTTCTTCCAACCAAAAGTAAGGAACCATTTTATATTTCCATTTTAGGATGAAGCTAGACTATTGCTTTTACTGTACACACTGTAAATGAAAGCCGGTTCCAGGGGATTTAACAGCATCTGATTCATTTATAGATAACTGAATCAGTTCTTAACATTGTTACTCGCTGCACTATAAACATAATTCCAACACAAAAATATCAGTTCATGAAAGCTTGCACTCTTTTTAGCCACGGGTTAGCCCAGCGGCGGATTTGAAGATCCACTGCCCTATGGCACTTACCAGAGGCGACCGCTTCCTTGCTGCCGCCCTCCTTCTCCATCCGAATCAGTGTCAAATGACGCAGAGAAAGTTACTGTTTGCCATGGCAACGGGACACTGTGATGTCACATTTGTGTTGTACACGGCGTCATTTGACGCTGCGATTTGGAAGGAGAAAAAAGGCAGCAGCAAAACGTCAGCCGCCACAGGTAAGTGCCTTCCCATCAGCGTGGAATCTGTACAGGAGGGCGGATATTTTTGCAGCCCCAGTTCTATCGGCCTAATGGGAAATCAGTCACTGGCTTAGCCATCAAGGTATCGCTTATACCCTACTTTTGCGCTTCTATTCTACTGGCTAACAGTACCATCCTCTATTTGTGTAAAAAATGTCAGTGAAACGTTTTCTGGCACATGTTACATTGGTTTGAATCTATTATCATTACTGTGCATACCTGACATATAATGATCGTTTCTGACTTGTCCGAAGGGAGCCGGATCCTGAGCTGATGCTACTGTTCATCATCTGTTCCCTTAAGTCATGTATCTTTGCCTCAAAACGACTGTATTCTAAATAAAAAATAAAGTAAGTAGTACAAGATAGATACAAAAAGCATAGTTAGCTTGTTCAAAAGAGTATGATGGCCACAGAGTCGCCCTTTCAGTCAAATGTCCTGAGCGGAATTTACCTGAAATTTTAGTGCTATTTTGTTAACCCCAAATAGTTATTTTTACATAGTTACATAGTAGATGAGGTTGAAAAAAAGACATACGTCCATCAAGTTTAACCTACGCTAAATTTAGACGACAGAATTTATCCTATATTTGTACATACAATATATTGATCCACAGAGGTAGGCAAACAAAAAACCTCAGTGAAATATCACCTAATGAAATCTCATCAGGGGAAAAATAAATTCCTTTCTGACTCCACATTTTGGCAATAAGGTTACTCCCTGGATCAACATCCTTCACATGTTTACTTATTTTGTATATCCCTGTATAGCTTTCCTTTCTAATAAGATGTCCAACCTTTTTTGGAACAAATCTATTGTATCTGCCATCACAGTCTCCATGGGTAATGAATTCCACATTTCACATTTTAACTGCCAAACCTGTAAAGAACCCTTTCCTTTGTTGCTGGTGAAATCTCCTTTCCTCCAACTTTAAGGAATGACCCAGTGTCGTTTGTTCTGCCCTTGGGATGAATAGTTCTTTTGACCGCTCCTTGTATTGTACCCAAATATATTAGTATATAGTTATCATATCCCCTCTTAGACGCCTCTTTTCTAATGTAAACAAATCTAATTAAGATAGCCTCTCCTCATAAATCATATTATCCATCCCCTTGATAAAGACCTAGCGGTTGAAACGCGTTGGTGGGGGTCGTGAGTACCCCATTATGTAGCTGTCTCACTTGGATCCAATAAATCGTCAGTTTATGGGTACCCACTCTGCTTAACTCAATTTGTTATGCTTTGATATAAGTAGTGCTTTGTTTTTCCTACCACCTCTATCTGCATGCTTTGAAAAATGGAGGCACACCCATACCCTGGGACGGATGAATAATCTGTAAAGAATATACCAACAAACGTGAGTGTTATTATACCCATCAATATCCACTTCGATGTTTATTTGCCTGGACACAAGCATGTGTTGATTCTTACTGCAGGGATTGTGGAAACAGTACAAGCTAGTCAAACTATTGTTGAAATCTGTTTTATTTTAACAGTGAAAGGTATTGGTATACAAAGCCACCTAAAGGGTATTTCACCATTGACTTTATGGAATCAAGACAAGCTTATGTAACCAACCTAGTCTGGCGATTTTGAGCACCGCACATTTTGTTCTATTATCCGTCCCCTTGATTAATTTGGTGGCTCTTCTCTGCCCTTTCTACTTCCATAATGTCTATTCTATGGAGTGGTGCCCAAAAATGTACTCCATATTCAAGTTGTGGTCTTACTAATGCTTTATAGAGGGGCATAATTATGTTTACTTCCCTTCTCCATTTCATGCAAGATAAGATCTTATTTGCCTTTGCAGCTACTGCATGACTTTGGGCACTATTGCTAAGCCTGCTGTCTATAAGCACTCCTAATTCCTTCTCCATCAAAGATTCTGAAAAGAGAGTGTGGGTACTGCTACCAAAAGTGGAGCAGTAGCCAAGAACCCATGTAATGTGCACTCGCCGAAAGTTTTTTTTTTTTTAGAAATTACCATATCACCAATATCAACATGTGTGGAGTACCCACACTCTCTTTTCTGTTCATATATCACTACCCTAGTGCACCCCTTAGACCAAGGGGGCGCAAACTTTTTTCCCTGCGCCCCCCTACCAGCGGTCCCCTCACTCCCGCGCCCCTCCTAACCCCCACTCACCTGCGCTCCGGAGTCATGACGTCACGTTGCCATAGCAACGTGACATCACATGACCGTGCGGCGTTATTTTGACGCCGCGTTGCCATGGCGACGCAGGAAGGAAGCCGCCGGAGCCTACGTAAGTGAAGGTTTACAGAGGCCGTGCAGCTCCCCCGGCACTTAATTTAAGTGCCTTCGGGAAACGCCCCCTGGCAGTCTCGCGTCCCCCCTGGGGGTCGCGCCCCTTCGTTTGCGCACCGCTGCCTTAGACCATAATATTTGGCAGAGCGGGTGGGTTTCTCTTTTCTGGTATCCAAAGATTCTCCTAATTTATCCCCATTTAATGTGCAAGTTGGTGTGTGCTCACCACCCTTCCGCCGCTATTTGAGGATCAAGGGATGATCCTTCTCAGGTTGAGCAGCAGATCCAACTAAGGGCTAGTATAAATACTATTATTTGGTATTTTAGCCTGTCTTCTCTGTATATACTTCCCCCTTGGTTTGTGTGCCCCCATTTTTGGCTAGGACATTGTCCGTTACATTGTTAGGGAGCGCCGTAGTTATTCCTTTTTTGTACTTTTTTTAATTTGTAAGTTGCCTGTTTATTCTTGTTCCCCAAATGCATAACTTTACATTTATCTGCATTAAACCGCATCGGCCATTTACCTGCCCACGTTTCCAGTCTCTCCAAGTCCTTCTGTAGAGAAACTACATCTTGTTCTGATTCTATTACCTTACACAGTTTAGTTTCATCAGCAAAGATGGAGACTTTGCTCTCTATGCCAACCTCAAGGTCATTAATAAACAAGATTTACAGATTTATAGTTTCAAAGTTATTTACTACGGCCACCTAAATGCTTAAATATGGAGAAGGAAATTATGCTACACAACCCATAACCGCACGGTTTAGTTATATGTATCCCTAACCTATAACCGCACAGTTTAGTTATATGTAACCCTAACCCATAACCACACGGTTTAGTTATATGTAACCCTAACCCATAACCGCACGGTTTAGTTATATGTAACCCTAACTCATAACCGCACGGTTTAGTTATATGTAACCCTAACCCATAACAGCACGGTTTAGTTATATGTAACCCTAACCCATAACCGCACGGTTCAGTTATATGTAACCCTAACCTATAACCACACGGTTTAGTTATATGTAACCCTAACCCATAACCGCACGGTTTAGTTACATGTAACCCTAACCCATAACCGCACGGTTCAGTTATATGTAACCCTAACCCATAACCGCACGGTTTAGTTATATGTAACCCTAACCCATAACAGCACGGTTTAGTTATATGTAACCCTAACCCATAACCACACGGTTTAGTTATATGTAACCCTAACCCATAACCGCACGGTTTAGTTAAATGTAACCCTAACCCATAACAGCACGGTTTAGTTATATGTAACCCTAACCCATAACCGCACGGTTTAGTTAAATGTAACCCTAACCCATAACAGCACGGTTTAATTATATGTAACCCTAACTCATAACAGCGCGGTTTAGTTATATGTAACCCTAACCCATAACCACACGTTTAGTTACATGTAACCCTAACCCATAACCGCACGGTTTAGTTAAATGTAACCCTAACCCATAACAGCACGGTTTAGTTATATGTAACCCTAACCCATAACCGCACGGTTTAGTTAAATGTAACCCTAACCCATAACAGCACGGTTTAGTTATATGTAACCCTAACCTATAACCACACGGTTTAGTTATATGTAACCCTAACCCATAACAGCGCGGTTTAGTTAAATGTAACCCTAACCCATAACAGCGCGGTTTAGTTATATGTAACCCTAACCCATAACCACACGGTTTAGTTATATGTAACCCTAATCCATAACAGTGTGGTTTAGTTATATGTAACCCTAACCCATAACAGCGCGGTTTAGTTATATGTAACCCTAACCTATAACCGCACGGTTTAGTTATATGTAACCCTAACCCATAACAGCACGGTTTAGTTATATGTAACCCTAACCCATAACAGCGCGGTTTAGTTATATGTAACCCTAACCCATAACCGCACGGTTTAGTTATATGTATCCCTAACCTATAACCACACGGTTTAGTTATATGTAACCCTAACCCATAACCGCACGGTTTAGTTAAATGTAACCCTAACCCATAACAGCGCGGTTTAGTTATATGTAACCCTAACCCATAACAGCACGGTTTAGTTATATGTAACCCTAACTCATAACAGCGCGGTTTAGTTATATGTAACCCTAACCCATAACCGCACGGTTTAGTTATATGTATCCCTAACCTATAACCGCACAGTTTAGTTATATGTAACCCTAACCCATAACCGCACGGTTCAGTTATATGTAACCCTAACCTATAACCACACGGTTTAGTTATATGTAACCCTAACTCATAACAGCGCGGTTTAGTTATATGTAACCCTAACCCATAACCGCACGGTTTAGTTATATGTATCCCTAACCTATAACCGCACAGTTTAGTTATATGTAACCCTAACCCATAACCGCACGGTTCAGTTATATGTAACCCTAACCTATAACCACACGGTTTAGTTATATGTAACCCTAACCCATAACCGCACGGTTTAGTTACATGTAACCCTAACCCATAACCGCACGGTTCAGTTATATGTAACCCTAACCCATAACCACACGTTTAGTTACATGTAACCCTAACCCATAACCGCACGGTTTAGTTAAATGTAACCCTAACCCATAACAGCACGGTTTAGTTATATGTAACCCTAACCCATAACCGCACGGTTTAGTTAAATGTAACCCTAACCCATAACAGCACGGTTTAGTTATATGTAACCCTAACCTATAACCACACGGTTTAGTTATATGTAACCCTAACCCATAACAGCGCGGTTTAGTTAAATGTAACCCTAACCCATAACAGCGCGGTTTAGTTATATGTAACCCTAACCCATAACCACACGGTTTAGTTATATGTAACCCTAACCCATAACCGCACGGTTTAGTTAAATGTAACCCTAACCCATAACAGCACGGTTTAGTTATATGTAACCCTAACCCATAACCACACGGTTTAGTTATATGTAACCCTAACCCATAACAGCACGGTTTAGTTAAATGTAACCCTAACCCATAACAGCACGGTTTAGTTATATGTAACCCTAACTCATAACCGCACGGTTTAGTTAAATGTAACCCTAACCCATAACAGCACGGTTTAGTTATATGTAACCCTAATCCATAACCACACGGTTTAGTTATATGTAACCCTAAACCATAACCGCACGGTTTAGTTAAATGTAACCCTAACCCATAACAGCACGGTTTAGTTAAATGTAACCCTAACCCATAACAGCATGGTTTAGTTATATGTAACCCTAACCCATAACCGCACGGTTTAGTTATATGTAACCCTAATCCATAACAGTGTGGTTTAGTTATATGTAACCCTAACCCATAACAGCGCGGTTTAGTTATATGTAACCCTAACCTATAACCGCACGGTTTAGTTATATGTAACCCTAACCCATAACAGCACGGTTTAGTTATATGTAACCCTAACCCATAAACACACGGTTTAGTTATATGTAACCCTAACCCATAACCGCACGGTTTAGTTAAATGTAACCCTAACCCATAACAGCGCGGTTTAGTGATATGTAACCCTAACCCATAACAGCACGGTTTAGTTATATGTAACCCTAACTCATAACAGCGCGGTTTAGTTATATGTAACCCTAACCCATAACCGCACGGTTTAGTTATATGTATCCCTAACCTATAACCGCACAGTTTAGTTATATGTAACCCTAACCCATAACCACACGGTTTAGTTATATGTAACCCTAACCCATAACCGCACGGTTTAGTTATATGTAACCCTAACCCATAACAGCATGGTTTAGTTATATGTAACCCTAACCCATAACAGCACGGTTTAGTTATATGTAACCCTAACAGCACGGTTTAGTTATATATAAAAAAAGACACCATAGAAAACCTCCACATATAAAGTGCCAAAATAAGAATACAAATGTAGTGAGTTGACTCGTACAAGCCTCCCTGCTATCTAGTCTGCTGTACTGTAGTAATTATCCCGCCATTGGAAGCTTTATGCAGTATGTAATGTACCAGTATTTCAGCCTTAAAGAAACAGTCCTCATTTCATTCCATAACCTGACACATGGAACAAAAAAGTAAAAACGCATTACCATGGCAACGTGACGGCAAATGACGCTGCGGGTCACGTGACGTCGCACGACCCTGCGGCATTATTTGACGTCGCGCGAGGTAAGGAGGGTGGTGCAACAAGGAGGAGAGCAGCCACTGGGGGTCGCATCAAAAAAAGTTTGCGCGCCCCTGGGTCTAGATCACCTACGCTGATATCACCCCAGGATTGGGCTACTGCGATTTAGCTCAGGACAGCCACCCCAAATTCTGGTAATTAAATGTAAAATTAACACCACCAATTTGTGCTTTAGAGATGTGGGGAGAAAGGATCTTTGCCGAACGATCATGGGAGAACGGATCGATCGGCAGCTTCGATAGTTGCGTTGCCGTAATTGTAAGGAGCTTCTGCATTTATCAAAACAGAAAAAAGTAAACGGGTAAGAGGAAATGCTGCTTTAATCCAAAATACGTAGTGCCAGATTAAATCTTACATTTGACAATACTTCTGGACATTTACAGGGCTATATTTAAATTAGTGTTGTTACAAGTACTCAGACATACTATGACAGGGGAGCGCAAACATTTGCTGCTGCGCCCCCTCTGTCTTGCCTGCCACAGTGCTCGCGCCCCCCCTACCTTGGAGCTGCGTCAAATGATGCTGCGGGGTCATGTGACATTACGTGACCCACGGCGACATTTGACGCATGTGACGTCACGTGACCCCACGGTGTTATTTGATGCCACATTGCCATGGCGACACGTCACACAGCCGGCTGAATTACGGTAAGTTGAGAGTTGCAGAGGCCTCACGTGATTCCCCGACATTTAATTTAAATGGCTTGGGGAAGAGCGCGGGGCCTATGAACCCCCCCCCCCCATCCCAGAAAAATCTCCTGCGCCCCAGTTTGCGCACCCCAGCTCTAAGAATAATGCTTGCTGTCAGCGGCGGATTCGAAAATCCGCTGCCCCATGGCACTTAGCTGTTGCGTCTGCCTGCTTGCTGCCGCCCCCTCCCCCCCCCCCCATGTTCTGAACCGCAGTGTCAAATGATTGCGTGGCCATGATGTCATTTGACGCTGCACTTCAGAAGGAGGACGGGAGCAGGTAAGGAGACGGCCACCACAGCGAAGTGACTTCCCATCAGGCCCAAGAGTGCGGCAAAAGTATATGGGGGAGGACATTTTTGTCGCCCCATGGGGGAGGACATTTTTATCGCCCCAGGCCCAACAGGAAATACGCCACTGCTTGGCGTATAATAATCTGTCAACATATTGCGCCGCACAGTACAACAGGGAGGTGTGGAAAACAGCTAAATGTTACATTAACGTTATAATGAATGTATGACTTGCAAGCACAATTTAGTAAAAAGGCATATTTAGTTTTCAATTATTTTTCAGTGTTAAAGGGGAATGCATACAGATCCAAAATGAGCTCTCAAAAACACTCACTCAAGTCTCAACTTGCTTGCACTACTTTAAAACTGTGACAAACAGAAAAGCTTCCATATGCCGCAAAAAATCATTTAGTACTGCAAATAGTACGAAATGTATCATTCTTAACCCAGTTATTTTTGGTAATAATCCTGATAAACATGGGTCAAATCAAACGATTAATTTAATAAAAATAGGTATACAAGAACTCAAATACCATTTCTTGCAATATTTAAAACATGCAAGGAAATGGACTAGAACACAATTGTTGCCAGATTGGAAAAATGGCATTTGCATGATCTCAAAGTGTATCTATAGCAGCCCAATGCACCATACTGGGAAGTAATACCGGTCCATTGCTAGGTTACTCCTACAAAGAAATACAACGTGGGACATTTTCTTGTGTCACATTAATTTGAAATGGTAAATTTCAGGTTAAAAGTTTAATGTTTTGACATAAAACACTTGGTTCCCACTAAGCAATAATGTCTTAATGGGATAAAAGTGAAAACATGATTATGTGAAGGTGTAAAGAAAAGAGAATCATATTTTAGCAAATGTACATAGACAAATGCCATTAGAATTTCAAATCAAGAGTTGCCGTTCTTCTGCTTAACATTTCTTCAATTTCTGCAGTCACATTTTAACCTTACAATTCATAATACGATCAATGCTGTAAAAACAGCTCATGTGCAAACTGAAGTAGGACACTATTTGAGCCTCTATTTTTAAAAGTTGGCGTTAATTGGGACTTAATTGGGAAACACGTTCTATATCACTGAAAAGAACTTTGTTCAATAAATGTAATTTGGTTTTACTGCCATATAAACGAAGGCCCAACCAAGCAATAATAGATAAAATATCAATATCGGGGACATTAAGGCTTCTGTCCGAGGATACAATGTTATAGTCATTCCAATGCTGTGAACTGGGCAGTTATAAAAGTTATAATCTGAATGGGGCTTAAATCTTTCTGACTAAGGAGAAGGTTACTGGGAAGCAGGTCTGGGATACGGTGGTGATACAGTTTTGTGTTTTCTAATTTATTCTATGTTGCAGCTTACCTTCTGGACGGTATTGTGCAACAATCGTCACGGTTTGGCCTGCATTCTTCAGGGCTACTGCTGCCTGTTCATGAGTCGCAGCTCTGAGATCAACCCCATTTACCTACAAAAACAAAGGTTGAAGAAAAAAAAAAAAATCTTACAAAAAAGGTAGAAATGGGCCGTGTTTGAAATCAGAACCTTACTGTACATTCCAAAACTCCTAAGATTTATAGAACCAAAACCTCAAAATTATATAGAACCAAAATGAGAAAACCATGCCAAGTGCTCATCTCTACACTAGAGTTAAAAACAGTGTTTCTTGCCATCTCTTTAAATAATTTTACATTCTTTAGTTATACCATTTTACTTTTTCCTTTGTTTTATATCCATTTTAAATTTATGCTTTAATATGCAATTTTATTTTTTCATAATTTGTTAAAAATCAAAATCAAAGGGGGCGTGTCCAGGACGCTGATGAGAACGGTCGGGTAGCAGAGGAGCTCCCTAGACCCAAGCATAAAACTACAAAAGCAGCGCTTTCCCACCCCAAAAAAATCACCACAAAACAGCTCAAAACCTAGAGGAAGCCCTCGAGAAGGCAATGGCAGGCAAACAAAAAGCCCAATCGGGCCCAGGAATTGCCCGTTTTCTCTCCCCTTCTCAGAGGAGCTCGGAGGCTGCCACAAGAAGCCAAGATGGCGGCGGCCCCACACCACGCGGGGCCAAGCAAGCGGCAATGGAGCGTGACCGCACCGACACACCACCACCGCAAGACGAAGCTCTAACGCGGGATTACATGCAAGAGCTAATAACATCAATGCTGAACAAGCTACATACCTCACTCAAAGCGGACCTTAAAGCTGCGGTCTCTGAGCTGAAACAGGAGATCTCGGGCCTCTCAGAGCGCACCGCGGAGCTGGAAATAAAAATGGCTGACGCAACACAGGCCCAAGAAGACGCCGCGAACGAAATCTACCGACTGGGGGCCGAAGTGAGTAATCTTAAAGACCAGATAGAGGATCAGGAAAACCGAGATCGAAGACAAAACATCAGGATCAGAGGGATCCCAGAATCGGTCCCCCCAGCCCAGATTAAACCTTACATCCTGGCCCTCTTCCAATCCGTCTGCCCTGACCTTACTCCAAGTGAGTGTGAAATGGACAGAGCACATCGAGCCTTGGGACCAAGATCAGATGACCCCAACAGAGCGAGAGACGTGATTGCAAGAATCCACCATTACACAATAAAAGAGCAAATCATGGCAGCATGCCGCGCGCAAGAACCTATCACCCACAAAGGCGACCATCTTCAAATATATAACGACCTGTCTAAACGCACGGTGCTCAGGAGAAAGGAGATGCAACCTCTAACCAAACTCCTGCGTGAAAAAGAAATCAAATATAACTGGGGCTTCCCGTTTAAACTGCTGGTGCAGAAAAACGGGAAATACCATACCATCAGACACCCAGAGGATATGGCGCGCTTTGCCAAAACGGTTGGACTGAACCCGCCAGCAGAATGGGATAAGAACCCCTCCAGAGTCCAAGAACCGGACATACAAGACCCGCCAGCAAGAACATCCGAAAGGCTGGCAGGACAAAGACAAGGCAGAGTCAAGTGAAGACCCTGAAAACCCACCAAACAAGGCCATCACAAAGCGTCTACCAGAAATTAGCTAAACACTCAAACACATCAGGAACCCTCTCTCCCCCCCCCTCCCCTCTCTCCCCCCCCCCTCCCCTCTCTCCCCCCCCCCCTCCCCTCTCTCCCCCCCCCCTCCCCTCTCTCCCCCCCCCTCCCCTCTCTCCCCCCCCCTCTCCCCTCCCCACCCACACCTTTCCCCCCCCCCCCGCCCGCCACCCCTCTACCTCTTCCCCCTACCCCCCCCTTCACCCCCCAAGGAACCCACAGACCCGTCTGCAAACCTGATCCTCCGCATCAAAGACGGCTGCCGATACCAGCGGAGCGGATGACATCGAGACGCGGCAGGCAGTCGACCAGAGAGTGAACGTGACGAGTACCTGGAGGCGACAAAGCCTCTTACAGCACACCGGAACGGCCGCAGCAATGAGGACGGACGTGCACACCGACAGCCCCGACGCTGAAGCTTAGCTGAGACAGTGTGGAGCCAAGACCCGCCGTCGCGAGGGGAACACAGGATCCTTTTGCCCCTCCCCTCCTGGAGGCCCCGACAACCGACCGGCCCTCACGGGAGCGGAGGAAGCGAGCACTCAGACGGGAACCCAGGACATCCGGTCGGATCACCCCCTCCGCTTTTTTTGTCTTCCCCCTATCACCCCACCGTGACCCCAACGGTAACCGTGAGTACTACTGCCTGTATAACACTGCGGCGATCAGAGAGTCACGCCACTGTCAGGAGAACACGGGCCTGCCCCCCCCATCCCCCCCCCCCGGCCACAGAAGGCCTCCCCATGCCTTGACACCCGACCCACCCCCCCCCCCCCAAGGGCCCCAAGAGACCCATATCGACATGAAAAGAACCTGGACAATACAAAGATACCTTGGTCTGCGACCCATTCAAACCATGGGCTGCAGACATAAAACTTTAAAATAATTTTGACTAAAAAGAACAAAGAGATTCCTAGGGGAGTATATGCTCAATGTTCCAAGCCGATAGCAAAATCTAAGAATAGGAGTCCCTCCCCAACCCCTCCCCCCCCACCTCCCCTCCCCCCCACCTTCCCCCCCCTCCCCACTTTCCCCCCCCCCACCTTTCCCCCCCCCACATTCCCTTCCCTCCCTATCCTCTCTCCCCCCCCCCCCCCCCCTCCCTCATGCTGTAGCCGAGATAGGCTGCTGCCCAAGAATGTACTGTAAATGTGCCAGGATACTAGACAAGAGTACTCAGATGTATATGCCAGGGCGCAATTATCAGGTTCTCATACAGATACTGCTGTATGGGTCGTTGTAAGCCTTTGACAGATTACCTACTGCGCATGGCGAGGCAGGTCTACCATGCTGCATGCCTGGACCACATCACAGTATAGGTAAATCCAGGCTTGCAATGGTACACCTCGGCATCGTAACGCAGGGGGTATCAGCGCGATTGTGATATGTCCCTTGTCAGACCTGTACTGTTGTGTATGTCAAGGTAGATTGGATATATATTAAATGCCAGGATCACGTAACTATGTAGAAACAGCGCCGATGTATTACATGCCATGACAATAACGATGTGTAGGTTAAGGCAGGCTTACTATGTAACCTAACAGGAACATGTCTCTGTATATGTTAACAAGAAAGCTGATTGTGTACTAATAATAGACAACGTATATGATACTACCCACAATGCATACAGACCCAATAAAATAGGTTAACCCAGGCTCGCTATAACATACCTCAGGATCAAAGATCAGGAGGCACTCGCGCGACGAAGTTGTATTCCGTGTCAGACCCATATTATTATCTATGTTAAGGTAGATTTGAAACATTATATACCAGGGTTATATCGCAATGTTTAAACAAGCAGACCAAATGTATTGCATGTCATGACAATAACGAGATGTAGATCAACGCAGGTTTACTATGTTACCTACCAGGCATATCCGTCTGTATATGTTAAACCAGAAAACTGACTGTGAACTAGTATGGGCTGTGCTTAGGAAACTACACACAGCACATACAGATCCAATAAAAGGCAGACCTAGCCCATAACTACCAATATAGAGAAGAAAGAAAATTAGGACGCCCCCCACACTCAACTCCCCCCCCCCCGTCCTACCCTCACCACCCGCCCCTGTGCTCCCCGCCCCCCACCGCCCCAGTAGAACGCTGCCAACCGGCCCTAAGTAACCAACAGAGAAATACGCACCCTTATATACCTCACCAAAATGGTAAAATAACCCGAGCCATACAACCAGCGTCAGCGACTTCAACACTCACAACCTGAACGTCTCTTTGGGTGCTCACCCCCCCCCCCCCCTTTTTTTCTTTTTTTTTTTTCCTTTTCTTTCCCTTTCACTACCCACCCCCCTCCCCCATACAAGTAAAACACGACGCAGCCTAAAACCGAAACATGACGACAGAAAAAGGGAAAGCGCAACACACTAGCAACCTAGGGTCTGGACCCCTCGGTTGCACGCCGGTCACTGGTGCCGGAACCTCCCTAGATGGGCACATCTGCCCGAATGCCGGCCTTCACTAGGTCTGGCAACACAATATTAGGACCTGAAAAGGCCCTAATCCTATCTGCTCTCTATCCGCTGACTCTGTCCCAGCGGATCTTTAACCACCCTCCCTCCCCCTCATTCCCCCCCCCCCTCCCCCCCTTCCTTGGCACCACACAAACAATTACCAAAGAAAATATAAACAAGACACATCCCTACCCCATAAACAAAGCAGCTTCCGAAGTAATACATACCTAGGACATAAAAGCAAGATCCCCTCCGGTGGGAAGGGGGAGATCCCGAGTCCTCAAGCCACAACAAAATCACAATGACATCCACAGCCCCAATAAAAATCTGCTCACTGAATGTTAAGGGGCTCCAAAATAATAGAAAACGGAGACTTGCACTCAACGATATGAAAAAAACAGGGGGAGACATCATATTCCTACAGGAGACCCACTTCACATCACAGGACCCCCCAAATTTATTCAAAAAAATATTCCCGACCTGCTTTTTTGCATCATTTAGTAGTAAGAAGAGGGGTGTGGCTATCCTTATCAGACAAGGCACCCCATTTAATCATGTCAGAACAACAATGGACCCAGAGGGTAGATTCCTAATGGTATATGGCTCCCTAGCGGGCTCGGCAATCGTCCTGATCAATGTATACGCCCCAAACGAGAACCAAACAGAGTTTTTACAAGCTGTTCTCGAGGGTGTTGACCCGGGATATCTGTCATCGATGATAGTGGGAGGAGACTTCAATATGGTCTTAAACCCTACCGAGGACAGATCAACCAACATGGGCCCCCCCCGCAAAACCCACTCCCAGATCAAGGGGAAAAGGTTCAGGGAAATCATGAGCGAATTCTCACTGGTGGATGTCTGGAGAACCCAACATCAGGGCCAGAGAGACTACACATTCTACTCAGCACCTCACCAGACTTACTCTCGAATAGACCACATCTTGACCACCAAAAATGTGATGGCGGCAGCCATAGAATCAGACATTGGCTCAATCACATGGTCAGACCATGCCCCGGTCACCTTGACTCTGTCAGTCCCCTTTGAAAAAACAACAACGTACACCTGGAGACTGAACGACTCACTACTAAATCACCCAGAGATCGAGAGAGAAGTCAGATCCTCACTTAAGGACTATTTCTCCCTCAATATGGGAACAGTCTCCTCTCCAGCAATCCTATGGGAAGCCCATAAGGCAACTATCAGAGGGAAATTTATTTCCATCGCATCCCACAGGAAAAAAGCCCGCCAAGCGCTAATCAAAGAACTCACAGAAAACATAAAAGCAATAGAGCAAGCTCATAAAGCACATCCCTCAAAAAAAATATACAAGTCATTAATAGATGCTAGAACAAAGCTTAGACAAACCCAGCTGGAGGACGTTGAAAAGGCCCTCAAATGGACCAAACAACTATACTATGACAAAGGCAACAAAGCTGACAGACTCTTAGCTAGTAAATTAAGAGGGATACAAAAAAGATCCCAAATAACGGCGATCAAGAGTAGGTCTGGTGAGATCCAATATAGTGAAAGCAAGATTGCAGCGGAATTCACAAGATATTACACAGAACTATACAACTTAAGAGCTAAAAACGGCCGACCTGTACCGATAGCGTCAGAATCTATAACTCAATATTTAAATAAATGCCAACTCCCCTCACTGACGGAGGAGGAAAACACAGTCCTCAATGCTGAGATATCAAAAGAGGAACTGGAAGAGGCGGTCAAATCACTAAAGCTTACTAAGTCTCCTGGCCCTGACGGTTTCACAAATATTTACTATAAAAGGTTCTTGCCAACCCTATCCACGCATCTACTAAAAATATTCAATTATTTTATGGAAGGGAATCAAATCCCCCCAACAATGTCTCTAGCCAATTTGGCTATAATACATAAGGATGGCAGAGACCCGATGCAATGTGGAAGCTACCGTCCAATCTCCCTCCTCAATAGTGATCTCAAACTATATAGCAAAATTTTGGCAAATAGGCTAAACCCAATATTACCGAGGTTAATTAATATCGACCAAGTAGGATTTGTCGCAGGGAGACAAGCCTCAGACAATACCCGAAAAATAATTAATATCATTGACCATGTTCACCTCACAGGCACCAAAGCACTTCTGTTAAGCCTGGACGCAGAGAAGGCGTTCGATAGAATAAACTGGCAATTTTTGGACCAGACTATGCGCAAATTTGGCTTTAAAGACGCATACTTAGAGGGGGTCCGTAGATTATATCAAAACCCGTCAGCCACAGTGAAACTACCAGGGGGCAATAACCACAGATTCGAGATAACAAATGGGACTCGACAGGGATGCCCCCTATCTCCTCTCCTCTTTGCGCTAACGATAGAACCACTAGCATCAGCAATACGACTCAATACGGACATCCAAGGAATAGAAATTGGAAACAGGCAGCATAAAATCTCCCTATTCGCGGATGATGTCATACTAACCCTTTCCAAACCCCAAATCTCCCTACCCAACCTTCAAAAAGAACTCCGGGATTTTGGAAAAATCTCAGGATACAAAATAAACAATGATAAGTCAGAAGCCCTAAATCTAAGTCTGCCAGAGCCAGAGGTGAAACTCCTCAAACTAAACTTCAATTACCGTTGGAGCTCCTCCTGTATCAAATACTTGGGGGTTAAGATATCGAGGAACTACCAATCCCTATACCAACATAACTATCCGACCTTATTCCATAAAATCAAACAAGATTTAGAAAAATGGGGAGGTTATCAAATATCATGGATCGGGAGAATGGTCTCGGTTAAAATGAACATACTCCCTAGATTACTATACTACTTCCAGACTCTCCCGGTCCACATCCCTGGCTCGGAATTAAAAAATATCCAAAAACTAATCTTCCACTTTATTTGGCAAGGTAAAAAACCTAGAGTCCCTAGAACAGTTCTCTTGGCCTCAAGGGGGAGAGGAGGACTGGGAGTCCCAGACATCACAAAATACTACCTAGCCGCCCAACTGCGACAGGTAGTAGTCTGGAACGCAAACCCAAACCAATATTGTTGGCTGGATATTGAAACACAATATGCCGGAACGCCTTCACTGCCGGCTTGCCTTTGGTCCCTGAGCAAGGAGGACATGCAGAATAGCAAATTTAAACTAGGCCCAATGAGACACACATGGGAGACCTGGACGAAAAGCAAACTCAAGTACAAGCTCACAACACCACAATCTCAACTTATACCGATTCACAAAAATCCGAAATTCCCACCTGGCTGTGAGCCCAGACAATTTGACCAATTTCAAACCAAAAACATCAAGGTGATTGCCGACCTCTTGAGCTTCGGGGAGTTCCTGAGCTATCAAAACATACAAGCCAAATATGGAATAATAGGACTGAACGTGTTCAAGTATTTACAAATTCGACACTTTATCCAAACAATATCCCCAACATTGAAATTTCCCCCTCTCACAGGTTTCGAGCGGCTCTGCAGAGAAACAGCTCACCAGAAAGGTCTAATAACACAAATATGCGCGGAGCTAGAGAGGGGCACAGAAGCCCACACACATGACTATATGCTGCATTGGGCAGCAGAATTGGACATAGTTATAGACCGAGAGGACTGGGAAAGTATTTGGGAAAATGCCTCAGGAACTTCTATATGTACCACAATCAGAGAAAATATTTACAAAATAATGTTCCGCTGGTATCTTACCCCAGCCAGACTAAATCAAATCTACCCCCTGGCATCCGATCTATGCTGGAGAGGCTGCGGTCAAAAGGGGGACATGGCCCACATTTGGTGGACATGTCCGGAAATTCAAAAATACTGGGAAACGACACAAAAATTAATAGAGGAGGTCACAGACCTCACAATACCCATTGAACCGCTGACCTACCTGCTGGCCAGGCCACTAGACTATCTGGACCGGCCAACAGGAAAATTAGTCTCCTTTATTCTTACGGCGGCCAGATGTGCGGTGGCTGCCGCCTGGAAGAAAGTGTCTCCCCCCTCCAAACAAACAATAATAAAAAGGGTGCAAGAAGTAATGGACATGGAGAAATTGTCGGCTTTCCTTAAAAGGTCCTCTACCTCACTCACTAATATTTGGGATCCATGGTACACCCACATGGCGCTCCTAAGACGAAACACCCCTTAACAGATCAGGGACCCAATGGACACCAAGATCCAAACCAGAACTGCCAAGAAGCTAGGGAATAAGACCTTTCCCCATTACACCCTCCCCCCCCCCCCCCCACCCCACCCCCCCTCTCTTCTCTATCCCCTCTCTGTTTCCATGCTCGCGCCGCCCCGTTGGACCACATATGGTCAGGGAGACGCTGAGCCTTTCCTCTTCTCTTCCCAGTTAAGGAAAAAAAAAAAAAAATGTGTATTAGACGGGCTTACTGTTTGTATTATCTATACCCTGTAATGTCATAACTGTCTAATAAAAAAAATTGAAACAAAAAAAAATCAAAATCAAAATCAGTTTTTGCAAAACAAGAACCAACACGAAAAAAAAGGATAATGTGCCACAGATAAGCATATGTTGCAACTACAGTACTTTGACTACAGGTCACTGCTATTTTACGTAAAATCTTTTGCTTCGACATTCCACATTTGTGCTACTTTCTCATCAGCTGTGTAAAAGTTAGAAGATAACAGACATGCTTATCCCAATCACATTACAGATGCCTTTTCTAAGGCCATCTTACAGAGTACAACGACCACAGCATTTGTATGGATTAATCAGTTGACCCCTTCATGTTAGCCATGCATTTCCCGCTTTTTGAAAAAAACCTCCACATTTTATTGGAATGATCATTTTGCTACTTACAATTTCCTGCCAATGTGGTTGCCATAACCTTTCTTCTTAACTAGATATGCACTTGTATTCCTATTGCTAAATGCAACAAAGCAGTCCTTTTAGCACTTGCATTAAGCCCACTGTCACATTGATCTGCTTTCTATTAGTGAGTGACACCCTTGCTATCTCCTGCCCTCAGGCAATGTTTAATCAATGTATCTATAGTCCCGTATATCACCATGCTTTCTGGCATTAGAAATCAATTTTCAAAATTGTTCACGGTCGGTCAATTCAGGCACGCAGTGCCCTTAAAGGTGCAGTCTCTGGCCAAAAATATTTTGGGGAAAAAAAAAAATATATGAAGTTAAGCACAGATAACTTGGGCATATGGTTTGACTCCCAATTAACATTCGGAATGCACATTGATATTCTGACATCCAAAACCTATGCCAAAACTAGGTGTACTTTATAGGAACAAATCCTCCCTGCTGCTGGTCAGAAAGTGCATCGCACAGCATATGCTAATACCAATTATCGACTATGAGGAAATAGTATATGGATAGGCACCCCTTATGCTTTTACTGCAAGTCAGTGCCTGGCTGCAGGCAGGGTGGGGGAGGAGTCAGTGCCTGGCTGCAGGCAGGGTGGGGGAGGGGTCAGTGCCTGGCTGCAGGCAGGGTGGGGGAGGGGTCAGTGCCTGGCAGCAGGCAGGGAGGGGGAGGGGTCAGTGCCTGGCTGCAGGCAGGGAGTGGGAGGAGTCAGTGCCTGGCTGCAGGCAGGGAGGGGGGAGGAGTCAGTGCCTGGCTGCAGGCAGGGCGGGGGAGGAGTCAGTGCCTGGCTGCAGGCAGGGAGGGGTCAGTGCCTGGCTGCAGGCAGGGAGGGGGAGGGGTCAGTGCCTAGCTGCAGGCAGGGAGTGGGAGGAGTCAGTGCCTGGCTGCAGGCAGGGAGAGGGAGAAGTCAGTGCCTGGCTGCAGGCAGGGAGTGGGAGGAGTCAGTGCCTGGCTGCAGGCAGGGAGAGGGAGAAGTCAGTGCCTGGCTGCAGGCAGGGCGGGGGAGGAGTCAGTGCCTGGCTGCAGGTAGGGAGTGGGAGGAGTCAGTGCCTGGCTGTAGGCAGGGAGTGGGAGGAGTCAGTGCCTGGCTGCAGGCAGGGAGAGGGAGAAGTGCCTGGCTGCATGCAGGGCGGGGGAGGAGTCAGTGCCTGGCTGCAGGCAGGGAGTGGGAGGAGTCAGTGCCTGGCTGCAGGCAGGGAGTGGGAGGAGTCAGTGCCTGGCTGCAGGCAGGGAGAGGGAGAAGTCAGTGCCTGGCTGCAGGCAGGGAGGGGGAGGAGTCCGTGACTTGCTGGTGCCTTCTGTCCAATCACCTACCCTGTCTAAGAGCAAATTTCACTTTTTGTTAATGAAAACTGAAAGGGTGCCAAAAATTCCGGGCCATTATTGATTGGATAATACTCGGAATTTTAACCAATCAGAGAGCAGGGATTTCAATAATGCCCGGAATTTACCAGCTTTAGCCTATAATTCCTGGTGAAACATTTTATAAATAAATAAAATAAATAATACACATTATCCGTTGTGTTTACTTATCAATTGAAACCAGAAAATCACCTAATAGGCCTCTAAGTACACAGCTTACTTTTTGAGCCATTTTTAATGACCTGACATTGGAGAGCATTAAAAATGGTAAAAATCCTACATATGTAAAAGCATCTCCCTGAAGTGCTAAAATAAAACCATAGGAATATATCTGTAATTACAAACCCATTCAATGCATCCAAGAAAAAAAAAAGTATTTAACATTCTATTCTGTGAGAAGTTTTCACTATCTTAAAGTATTCCTTAATCCACATACTACAGAAACATCATAGGGAGCAGAACCCAATTACTATACATCACTACTATTTAAAATAAGTTAGTAGAAATACTTATTCATCATAAAATAAGGGAAAAAACTAAGCAAGGTGTATTCTGCAACACATATATATGGGATTTGGTCCTGACGACGTTACATCAACCATTCTAAGAGGGAAATAAAAAGTAATTTTTTTTCTTTTTTATCATGCCTGAAACATACCGATATAATGCGGTCCCCTTTTTGGAGCTCACCACTCAGGTCAGCGGGACCTCCTGCAAGTATAAACGAGATGAAGATTCCTTCACCATCTTCTCCTCCAACAATGTTGAAGCCGAGCCCAGTTGCTCCTCTGTGCAAGATAATTTTCCTTGGTTCCCTATAGCACAACATGTAAAAAAATAAAGTAAAAACATCTGACAAAAAACACATTTTTATTTCATTGTTTTTTTAATCCAGGCAGAGCAGCCGTTTTGTAAAAAAATGTGCAAAATGAAAACCACTAACAATTTAATAAATAAAATGAAGTACATATAGTCGTGTTAGTCCAGTTGCGATAGTTCAGAGTAAATCAGTAGTTCAGTACAAGGTGATACCTTTTTATTTGGACTAACAATAGATATGACAATCTTTCGAGAGTTCTCTTCTCTTCTTTTAGGTCAGCAATACTGATTTACAGATTCCATGAGTTTAACACAGATGTAAAAAAAAGAAAAACATGATAGGCAGAAGAGAGTACTGCTGGTTAAATACAATACCTTCACCGGCGTAGGTCTCGAAGCAGTACTCAGAATCAATATAAACATTAGTAGCTTTAAAATCAAAAGCCAATTGACACCATGCCTGCACAGCTATCTTAAGTGCATTTTACTATTCTTCACGCCATGCTGGCCTCGTTAAATAATTACATTTCTTGCGGTTTGCATAAAATAATACATAGGGTTCCATAAGATGGAATAGGTCTACCGTCTATATAAAATAAGGTTTTAACAGCCTAGAGGGGGGAAAGGATTTAAATACCATATTAGAAGTCATTTACAACTTTATAAACAAATAAATCTTGCAGAGAGAAAAAAACTACAAACATACAAGTTACTGAAGCAGTAAATATGAACTACAGAAAATTCAGAATAGGGAGCTCTTGAACAAAAGCAATATGTTTCTGGGATGACACACACACACACACCAGGAAAAGAGAAAGAGGCGTGTGCCACATAGCGTGATTCTGTGCAGAAATTTTATTCTCAACAATATACAGTATAAAATAGCACACTCACAAGTGTAGCTAGAGTAAGAGCATTTAGAGTCAGTCAATCTCATATGAGATGATACTCATCAGGAACAGCTCGTGTCTCAGCCAGGAAACGTTGTACCACTCCACAGGCAATATTGAAACAGTGGCCAAATATCTCCACTTTGGTCTCGTCTGTCCAAAGGACATTGTTCCAGAAGTCTTGTGATTTGTTCAGATGCAACTTTGCAAACCTAAGCCGTGCTGCCATGTTCTTTTTAGAGAAGAGGCTTTCTCCTGGCAACCCTTCCAAACAAACCATACTTGTTCAGTCTTTTTCTAATTGTACTGTCATGAACTTTAACATTTAACATGCTAACTAAGGCCTGTAGAGTCTGAGATGTAACTCTTGGTTTTTTTGCAATTTCTCTGAGCATTGCACGGTCTGACCTTGGGGTGAATTTGCTGGGACGTCCACTCCTGGGAAGATTGGCAATTGTCTTGAATGTTTTCCACTTTTTAATAATCTTTCTCACTGTAGGATGATGGACTTTAAATTGTTTGGAAATGGCCTTATAACCCTTCCCAGATTGATGGGCAGCAAAAATTGCTTCTCTAAGATCATTGCTAATGTCTTTCCTCCTTGGCAACACACACCTGAATGCTCCAGACCAGCAAACTGCTAAAACTTCGGCTTTTATAGAGGTGGTCACACTTGCTGATGATCAATTAATCAAGGGCATTTGATTAGCAGCACCTGTCTGCTACTTAGCATCTTAATTCCTATGGAAGCAATTAGTGTGTACTTGGTTTTTCACACATAGCATCTCCATTTTGGCTTTATTTTGTTAAATAAATCATGACAGTATAATATGTCATGGGTTGTTGTTCATCTGAGGTTGTATTTACCTAATTTTAAGACCTGCTAAGGAACAGATTGTTATGTCCTGATACATTATGTAAAACCATAGAATTGAAAGAGGGTGTACTTTCTTTTTCACACAACTGTATGTATGTATATATGAAAATTGTGTCAGTGTCCACATATTTCCGAACCTAACTGTGTATGTGTATGTATATACATACATACACACACGTATATATAGCAAATAAAAAGATCACTTGTGAGCACATTCACATGTCTTATGCAGGTCTGCAACCCCGCCTTTCACCATTATCACCCAGCATACAGTGCTTCCACTGCAGCAAGGGATTCTGGGAAATGACATGCAAATGAGTAACCTTTTTATTTGCTATATGCAATACAGTGGATGTTTCTTGTTGCCTTTTTCACCCACCATAACGTAAAACGTAAAACGTATATATGTACAGTTAGATCCAGAAATATTTGGACACTGACACAATTTCCATCATTTTGGCTCTGTACGCCACCACAAAGGATTTGAAATTAAACAACCGAGATGCAATTGAAGTGCAGACTTTCAGCTTTAATTCAAGGGGTTGACAAAAATATTGTATGAAACGTTTAGGAATTGCAACCATTTTCATACACAGTCCCCTTATTTCAGGGGCTCAAATGTAATTGGACAAATTAACACAATCATAAATAAAATGTTCATTTTTAATACTTTGTCGAGAATCCTTTGCAGGCAATGACTGCTTGAAGTCTGGAACGCATGGGCATCACCAAACGCTGGGTTTCTTTCTTTGGGATGCTTTACCAGGCCTTTACTGCAGCTGTCTTCACTTGTTATTTGTTCGTGGGTCTTTCTGCCTTAAGTTTTGTCTGCAGCAAGTGAAACGCATGCTCGATCGGGTTGAAATCAGGTGATTTACTCGGCCATTGCAGAATATTCCACTTTTTTGCCTTAAAAACTCCTGGTTTGTTTCGCAGTATGTTTTGGGTCATTGTCCATCTGTAAAATGAAGCGCCGTCCAATCAAGTTCTCTGATTTTAGCTGAATCTGAGAAGACAATATATACAATATATATCCCTATACACTTCAGAATTCATCCGGCTGCTTCTGTCTTCTGTCTCATCATCAATAAACACTAGTGACCCAGTGCCATTGTAAGCCATGCATGCCCATGCCATCCCACTGCCTGCACCGTGTTTTACAGATGATGTGGTATGCTTAGAATCATGAGCCGTTCCAAGCTGTCTCCACACTTTTCTTCCCATCGTTCTGGTACAGGTTGATCTTAGTTTCATCTGTCCAAAGAATGCTGTTCCAGAACTGGGCTGGCTTTTTTAGATATTGTTTGGCAAAGTTTAATCTGGCCTTTCTATTCTTGATGCTTATGAATGGTTTGCACCTTGTGGTGAATCCTCTGTATTTGCTCTCGTGAAGTCTTCTCTTTATGGTAGACTTGGATAATGATATGCCTATCTCCTGGAGAGTGTTCTTCACTTGGCTGGATGTTGTGAAAGGGTTTTTCTTTACCATGGAAAGGATCCTATGATCATCCACCACTGTTGTCTTCCATGGACGTCTCGGCCCTTTTGTGTTGCAGAGCTCAGCAGTGCGTTCTTTATTTCTCAGAATGTACCAAACTGTTGATTTGGCCACTCCTAATGTTCCTGCTATCTCTCTGATGGATTTTCTTTTTTTTTGCAGCCTAAGGATGCCCTGTTTCACTTGCATTGAGAGCTCCTTTGACCACATGTTGTGGGTTCACAGCAACAGCTTCCAAATGCGAATACCACACCTGGAATTAACTCCAGACCTATGACCTGCTTAATTGATGCTGAAATAACGAAGAAATAGCCCACACCTGTCCATGAAACAGCTTTTGAGTCAATTGTCCAATTCGTTTTGGTCCCTTGAAAAAAAAGAGGGGGCTACATATTAAAGAGACGTAATTCCTAAACCCTTCCTCCAATTTGGATGTGAATACCCTCAAATTAAAGCGGATAGACTGCACTTTAAGCCCATATTCATTATTTACATAGTTACATAGTAGATGAGGTTGAAAAAAGAGGTACGTCCATCAAGTTCAACCTATGCTAAATTTAGACAACAGATACTTTATCCTATATCTATACTTATTGATCCAGAGGAAGGCAAACAAAAAACCCCATTAAGGGGAAAAATTAATTCCTTCCTGACTCCAAGAATTGGCAATCGGATTAATCCCTGGATCAACATCCTTCCCATGTATACTTATTTCGTATATCCCTGTATACCTTTCCCATCTAAAAAGATGTCCAACCTTTTTTTGAACAAATCTATTGCATCTGCCATAACAGTCTCCATGGGTAATGAATTCCACATTTTAACTGCCCTTACTGTAAAGAACCCTTTCCTTTGTTGCTGGTGAAATTTCCTTTCCTCCAACCTTAAGGGATGGCCCCGAGTCCTTTGTACTGCCCGTGGGATGAATAGTTCTTTTGAAAGCTCCTTGTATTGTCCCCGAATATATTTGTATATAGTTATCATATCCCCTCTTAGACGCCTCTTTTCTAATGTAAATAAATCTAATTTAGCTAGCCTCTCCTCATAAGTTAGAATGTCCATCCCCTTTATTCATTTGGTGGCTCTTCTCTGCACTCTCTCTAGTTCCATAATGTTTTTTCTTAGGATTAGTGCCCAAAATTGTACTTCATATTCAAGGTGTGGTCTTACTAATGCTTAACTGTAACTTTATTTATTTTGGTACACTGCCGAAATAACAAAACTTGTTCCAGTGTCCAATTATTTCCGGACCTAACTGTACATACACACACTAATCTGCCCCTGGGCTGGCAAAAAACCCTGGTACAATCAGGTTGCCAGTAGTTGATATGGGGTTTTCCCCTCCGAGGAGCTGCATTTGAGCGACAGCGGGAGACAGTGACATCAGGCCTGGGCATGACCAATCATGAGCCAGACCCGGTGCCCTCCTCCAGGCACTACTTAAAGGCAGGACCACCCTAAATTTGGAGGTTATCCTTCCCCACAGAGAAAATGGAACCGGGCGCTTCAAAATATATGTTGTAAAACTGTTTCCAGTGAGCCAAAGAATGTGAAAAACACTGGGTATTCGCTACAACAGGGGCGAGCAAACTTTTTATGCCGAGCCCCCCTTTTCATCCATGAAATTTCTCGGGCCCCCCTGCCTGATGTAATCAAAATCACTTGACTTCAGCGCACGTGAGCTGGTTCAGCCAATGAGGGCGAACCAGCTTTGTGACACATCCGTCACACGTCTACAATCTCCTGCACCCAAGTTAACCAATCGCTTGGGCTGCAGGCAGTATACTAGTATTGGATCACTGTTTTTTGATTGTTTGCTGGCATCTGGTAATATTTTTTTTCTGGCGCACAAAGGCAATCCATTTGAGGGGGCATTCTTCCACCTCCTTTCCCCCTATCCCCCCCTTACCCTCCCTTTTTTCCTTCTCCAATTTGCTATCCCCAGTGTCATCCACTCCTACCTACCAGTTTTAGGTATTATTTATTTATTCCCATTTTAAATGTTGCCCAGGGATCCCCATAACCAAACTCAAGGGGGGTACTGATGAATCTCCCCTGCTGATCAATACTCCCAAGTGACCCCCCCCCTGACCCAAAGAATAATCCTCAGGCCCCCAAAACTCATCCTCCTCCCAAGTCCCTCAATTCTGTCATCTCTGCCTAACCATCCCTCCGTTTAGCAGGGGGGGGGGGGGTGGGGTCCGTTTATCTCTTACTGGTCCCGCTGGAGCTCCCTGGGGATAGGCGATCATGAGGCGGGGGCCTGCTCCAGCTCCTCCAGGTGCTGGAGGGCCCTGCTACCAGTGGGTGTGCAGCTCATTGGTCTGAAAAGGGAACAACCTCCTCCCATGCCAGAACACACACACACTCACTCACCTTCCCCCAGTGTCTCTCTCTCTCTCTCACCTTCCCCCAGTATCCCTCACCCAGTCTCTCTCTCACCTTCCCTCTCAGTGTCTCTCTCTCACCTTCCCTCTCAGTGTCTCTCTCTCACCTTCCCCCAGTGTCTCTCTCACCTTCCCCCAGTCTCTCCCCCTCCCCCCAATATGTCTCCAAACTCTCCATTTCTCTCTTTGTCACACACACACACACACACACACACACACACACACACACACACACACACACACACACACACACACACACACAGGAAGTCAAAGCCTGTGCTGCATGAGCTGTGCAGCACAGCATCACCTAATGGCTGCAGGAGAAATTGCAGCTACAGAACTGCTTTTCTCTCTGCTTCTCTGCACAATCGCCCCGCCGCTTGCGCCCCCCCCTAAACAATCTTGCGACCCCCAGGGGGATGCCCCCCCCCGAGTTTGTGCACCTCTGCGCTACAACATAGAACAACTTCAAATATAATGTGAATATAACACCTCCACCACAAATAATGAGAGAAAAAGTAATGATATAAAGTGAAGTATAAAGTATAAAGCAGCTCTAAAACCCTAAGAATAGACCGTCCAATTGTCAAAAAAGTAGTATGTTGTCTTCCAGATTGGGGGGGGGGGGGGGGGGAGCGCTGGTGAATCACGTGATGGTATATATATGAAAATACAAACAATAGTGTAGCCTGAAATAAAGTTCAGTTCTATCTACAAACAAATGTGTTTGGTCTCACGCAGATTTCCTCTATAAGTAATGATGTGTCAGAGATCCATCTCTCTGACGGAAGCCCTTGGAAAAGACCCTCTGGTGTATGTATCCCTCTGAAGTATATGTGCACGATATATGTTTCCCCCAAAAAAGAAGCGAACGCGCAATGGTGTAATACAGTAACAACAAGATGTATTGCACAATTTCCAGATAAGTAAGTTTCACTCACATTTTATATTCAAATAAATGTCATGGGAGAGAACCGTGGGTCGCTGGAGTCCGGCCGGTCAGATAGTCCCGTCTTTCGTATCCACATACGTCACGTCCTCTGACGTCTCAATGCAGGGCGTAAGTGACTCTCTGATCTCCCGGCTCTGCTGCCAGTACTTGCCAGCCCTGCGATCCCCCATCCTCCCAGAAACAGCTGATTCGATTCAACGCGTTTTACTAGGCTTCGTCAAGAATCGTATAGCGCATCTTCATAGTTGACTATTAATAGCCATTAATATACAACTGGAACTATCATGATCATGTTCCAATTAATCGGTCAAAACATAATGACCAGTGTAAACAGGAAGGAGGGGAATATATAATAAACATGTACAGTATATCTGCTCAAATTGGCATAAAATAGTAAAACATTACATCCATAATACTAATAAACTACATCCATTTTATTAAATAACTAAACCACGCACGATGAAATATCGAAAAAAAAAAAATACAATAAGATAAAAGGAAACACAAATTAGATAAAACAATGTGCAAAATATGAGGCAGAAGTGGATAATAAATTCCAAATAGGAAGGAGATTGTTAAGATATTAATGATGCATGATGATGAGACAAATGGTGCACAAGCTATGTATCTCTATATATTGAGGGGCATAATCATAACATATAAAAAGACAGTGCATATATTTAAAGTTAGAATAAAAATATCTCAAAGTTAAAAATGAATGCAATAAAAAGTACATCAAATTAAAAATGCACAAATATCGATATCAACATTTAAACCCTTTGGCATTAAGGTCTGCATCTTATGGATTCAAAATGTTTCTTGTTTAGCTAGACTATTAAGTCTGTTTCATACCCTCTAATGCTTAGGTATATGCTCAATGCCTTTAAAAGTTAAGAATTTAGGATCCAAATTATGGTGAAAGTTAAAATGTTTGGACACATTGTGTGATAAAATACCTTTTCTAATATTACCCATATATATCGTCAGGCACTTCCCCTCTGTCTCACTATTAATACTTTTTACACTAGATATACTGGATCACATGGTGTTTTAAGTAAATTGAAAATGGATGGATTACCACATTTTAAATAGGCAATAACTTTGTAAATAGCTCGGGCTATCTATAAATATACAACACACACTTTGAAAAGTGATATGAAATGTTACCTAAGTATCAATAACTTACTTTATTTTGCCTAGTTAAATGACAGCAGAGTTGTAGGGAGTGGTGTAACTACATTTTTTTGGGTAACCAATTACAATTTGCAATTCATGGAGATCGCGGGCAGTGAAATGGGAGAGGGGAAGAAGGGCCAGCTGGCAGCTTTGAGTCCCCAGTCCTCATGGCTGCGGCCCGGGCGGGAGGTAGGTGCGTGCACACTGGGGGGGGGAGGGGCGGTCAAAGTTGTCGGGTGGGTGCTGGATCCAGCGCATCCCCTTCCGGCCACGTTTCCCCTTGGTTGCCCTGGCGAGTTTGGAGATGGCGAGGGGAGCGAAGACAGTCCGGAGGTTGGCGTGCACGGGGCTTCACTCGATCGGGAAATGGGTGTTTTGTGGCCTTGCGGCTGGCGCTCCCACCCACTCAGTCACACAAGTCACCCACCCACCCAGACTAGTCACACACACAATTCTTATTAGGAATGTATTCCATTTTATAAAAGTGGGGCGGGGCTAGGTCGCGAGTAGATTTTTTGGTTCGGCGGTGTGTGTGTATGTGTGTGTGTGTGTGTGTGTGTGTGTGTGTGTGTGTGTGTGTGTATATATATATATATATACACAGAAGAAAAGGAGTAGCGCTATCAGTGTGTGAGTGTTGATTTGTTCTAAATTAGTGCTATGAAATTTGTGTTCAATGTGATAATGTGAAATAAACTTTGAAATAAAATATATTATACTGACATATATATAACTAAAAATAAGCTATATATATATATATATATATATGACAAACAAAAAAGAAAAAAGCAGCGCCTCTATTAAGCTGAATCTATAAAGTTCATAAACCAAATAATATAATTAATGAATAATAATAACTAATATGTACCATATAGTAAAAATTACATATATATAACCAAATCAATCAAGCTATAAACCAGGAAACAATATGATAATTGTATACATATAGATAATAACAAAAATAAATAAACAGAGAAACAAAAGGAATAAATGGATAATATAAAAGAAAAAATTTTTGTATAAAAACCAGTCCTCAAAAATAAGTCCAGTAATGGTGTTGGTTCCGGTGTGGAGGGTCTCCAGCAGCTCTCAGTGTGGTCAAACCAAGTCCAAGTCAACAGTGAAAATATAGCTCGCCATATATGAATCTAAAGGGGAACTATCTTTTAGATGATAAAGCATCAAGGTATAATTGAATAGACCTATAAACAATGTAGATATTAATACTCACAGATAAATAGAGATAGGTCTATTCAATTATACCTTGATGCTTTATCATCTAAAAGATAGTTCCCCTTTAGATTCATATATGGCGAGCTATATTTTCTATGTGACAAATAATGCACTCTATCTCCAATCCAGCAAGCTTCTTTAAATATATTTAAATATTTTTAAAGATTTTTAGACATATTTTTATGTTTAAGGCATTTGCATAGATGTTGGAGCACTTAGCACTTTCAGCTGAGAAGGGGGGACGATCAAAGTAATTGAGATTATTGGACTCTCTATATAAATACCGGACCTACCCCATCTCCACATCACCCTTTGAAAAAGTTACCCGAGAGTGACGAAACGCGTCAGGGAGCGTCATCACGTCAGACGCATTGACACTGACGTCATCACCGAGCGCTGGAACGGACGGATCCATGCGCAACTGCTGCAGAAGCCTGTACTACACGGAGCCATCTTCCAGGACTTTAATACAGTTGTATTGAATACTATCTGCCCTGGATACCTGTTGGGACTACGATCCTGATACTGCAATACTGGGACTGCCCCAAGACGCTGCAGACACGAACCGGATGGTGGTGATTATATCACACAATGCTTGTTTTTATTGTACCCTTGTGAGTGCATTTTTTATCCCCCCTCTCCCCCTCCCCTCATTAAAATACTATTTTACGCTATGGGCGTGCGCTCTCTCTTCCTGTTTTTCCCCCATATATATATATATATATATATATATATATATATAACACAAAAGGAAAAAATATGAGTGAATATGTATCAAAAATAGAACTGTGTCCAGTAAAAAACTAAAACAAACCAGTCCAATAATGGATGAAAATAAGTCCAGAAATGTATTCCAGTCACTGTATGGGGGAGGCAAGCTTCTATATGATCTAGCCAGATCAACGAAACAAGAACAAAAGAAAAAGAAGCGCCAGCTCCATAGCATAATACTGTTGTAAAAAACACATACATTTATTCAATTACAAGAGAGGCCGCCAGGACATGCACTCACTTCAAATATATAAAAAATATTCATGGGAGATACTCTGTAAATTCCAGGAAGTGGAAAGGGGAATATGCAGCCAGAGTATGTTCAAGGCAATTTGTGGAGCTGTAGTATGCAAGACAGATACTTATCAGATGTCATCAGGGCAATTGAGGGGAGAGATGATGTAATCCACCTCAGTGGTGATGAAGCTGGCTCCAGGGATGTGGTGCTCGTGGCGTCTGAATGGGACCCTCAGTGTACCAGAGGGATAGTCCACACGATACAGTGTAGGAGCGCCACCCTAGCAGTGTAATAAGAAGAGCCTCTCTCCTCTATCTCAATGTCCAGCAAAATCGCCAATAGAAAGCCACATGTAGCTGCTGCAAATCTGCATACACACTTCCTGGTTAGTGTAATGACGTCAGTGCGTCATGCGTCACGACGTCCGACGCGTTTCGTCATGTGAGTGACTTCAAGGAATGCAGTGCCGTGTATTTCTTATGTGAATACAGTGCTTTTGTACCTACCTGGCTGTGTGCTGTCTCTTTTTCTCGGACCAACATCTGGTAAATATTCATTTGTGTGCATATGGGATAAGCATCAGTGGATCAGTAGTTTACAGTGTGCCAACTGCCCTTGTTTTTTGTGTGTGTGTATATATATATATATATATATATATATATATATATATATATATAAAAACAAGAAGAGGAAAAGCGCCCGATCCTTGTGTAAAATCCAAAGTTTTAATAACATGAACCAAGACAATTGCACACTCACAATTTGCCACTGAATAAAAAGCATTGTATGGGCAAGCCCATGCGCCAGCATGTAACCAGATCGCTGTCCGTTTGTTCCGTCGCACAGTGTTCTCCTGTAAGACCTCACTGCTGCTGGTGTCACCTTGTAAGTGCCTCTCCGGCAACCCAAGATTGCAGCCTGTGGTTCTTATCAAACACGGTCTGTATTGAAAGCGACTCGGGGAACTTCCTCTCCTGTCTGGCGTCTGAACTGTTCCACCACCGTAGCTCACTCCAACCACGTGACCCTACGCGTTTCTTCCGGCACAGCAGATTTCATCAGGCGACGCGTAGGGTCACGTGGTTGGAGTGAGCTACAGTGGTGGAGCAGTTCAGACGCCAGACAGGAGAGGAAGTTCCCCGAGTCGCTTTCAATACAGACTGTGTTTGATAGGAACCACAGGCTGCAATCTTGGGTTGCCAGAGAGGCACTTACAAGGTGACACCAGCAGCAGTGAGGTCTTAGGCTGCGGTCCCAGTACAGCCTGTGCGCACGGCGCGGCGTGCACTGTGCGTGTAAGCAACGCCCCTCAATGGGGATGGGCCCACTACGCACTGTCACGCAGAAGGTGCAGCCGCGCCGTGCTGCAGGGTTTTTCACAACTCATTAAAATTTAGTTTACTCCTAGCGACGGGGGCGTGGCCACGCCCCCACCGGCGGTTCACCCAATGAGGGCGAACCAGCCGCGTGACGTAATGGCCACGCCCCCGCAAATCCCCGACCACGCCCCCTCCCGTCGCAAGATTCTCCTCTCCTCACAGACCGCAGATCGCGGTTAGCGCTGTGACACGCGCCGCCCCCCCCCCCCGCCGGGCGCGCGTGTCACAGACATTACTGGGACCGCTGAGCTCGCTCATGCTTGGAGAGCGTGATGTCACCAGCTCTCCAAGCATGAGCGATCGCTGTCCTGGAACATTTTTAGAGCAGGAGTGGGGGGGGGGGGGGTGAATGGGAGCCGTAGCTATTAAGGGAGGGGGTGTGTCATTGGCTGTATAGGGGTTGTCTGTGTTTCTGTGTATCTCTCTCTCTCTCCCCCGTCCCCGCTGCACTCTCTCCCCATCCCCGCCTGCACACTCTCTCCCCCCTGCCCCCCGCGTTCCCTCTCCCGGCCATCCCCCTCTCTCCCCTTTCTCTCACCCTTCTCCTCTCTCTCCCTTCTCCCCCCACCACACCACTCTGTTTGACACCCCCCACCACACAGCAGCACTCCGTTTGCCTCCCCACTTCACAGCAGCAGTTCCCCCCCCCACAGCAGCACTCCGTTTCCCCCCCCCACCACAGCAGCACTAAGTTTGCCCCCCCAGTCCGTTTGCCCCCCCTCCCCAGTCCGTTTGCCCCCCCTCCCCAGTCCGTTTGCCCCCCCTCCCCAGTCCGTTTGCTCCCCCCCTCAGTCTATTTGCCCCCCCAGTCCGTTTGCCCCCCCTCCCCAGTCCGTTTGCCCCCCCTCCCCAGTCCGTTTGCTCCCCCCCTCAGTCTATTTGCTCCCCAGTCCGTTTGCTCCCCGCCCTCAGTCTATTTGCTCCCCAGTCCGTTTGCTCCCCGCCCTCAGTCCGTTTGCTCCCCCCCTCAGTCCGTTTGCCCCTCAGTCCGTTTGCCCCCCCCAGTCCGTTTGCTCCCCCCCTCAGTCCACTGCCCCCCCCTCAGTCCATTTGCCCCCCTCCTTTCCACTTCTCTCTGCTGAATTCAGCGTTTGTGTTGTGTGTGACAGTAAAACACGCCCTCTCACTTCCCAATTGTCAGAGAAGGTTCATGTGACCCTGCTCTCAGCACGAAAGTATCTCTCCCTTGTCTCCCCAAGCACAACGCTTGGGAGAGCGTGTGTGCACGCGCATGAGCGCGCGAGCACAGCGTGAGAGGGGATGTGCTGATCCACATTGAAGAAGGTAAGCGCGCCAAGCGCAAGCACATAACGAGCTCAGTGCCAGTGGGTACTCAGCCTTACAGGAGAACACTGCGCATGGGACAAACGGACGGCGATCTGGTTACATGCTGACGCATGGGCTTGCCCATATAACGCTTTTTATTCAGTTATTAAAACTTTGGATTTGGATTTTACACAAGGATCGGGCGCTTTTCCTCTTCTTGTTTTTCTAATAGGTATCTGTTGGGAGGTTGTTGGCCCCAAGGAAGCAGCTGTCTGGACCATATAACCATCCATCACAAGGTTTACCCATCATTGGGTTACAGAACATTAGACCATATATTTTTTGGTCATTCTTGAACTTTGAAATGTTTTACATATTTTTACATTTTTCATTATTGTTTTTTATTTTTTCTCATATTATTATGCAACATAGTCATATCTCACAACAGTATCCACCATTATAGCTTTCACTACCACAATTATTCATTCACGATATGGTGTTTTTTTATAGTCATTTGTGCTAACCAGGGCATTTTTTGGTGTTTGGGAGATCACTATTCGGGTGGACACCTTAACAGGCCCGGTCTATTTTTTTATATAAATATATATATATATATCAATATATCTATATTGATATATATATATAAAGAAAGTCTCCAACTCTTCAATACTGCCACACCAAATGAACAGGATATTGTCTATAAATCTTCGCACCGAGTTCATGGTTGGACCAAATGTGGTTTTCCTCCCATGTGCCCATGAAGATGTTTGCGTAACTCAGTGCGAACCTAGTCCCCATTGCTGTGCCACACTTTAGAAGGTAAAATCTATCAAACCAAAAATAGTTATTTTCTTAAATGAAGACCATTGCCTCAATAAGAAATGGTATCTGTTCTTCTTTCAATTCACTATCTCCTTTTAATATTCTCGCTACTGTTTCCACCCCATCTTTATGAATAATTGATGTGTAGAGAGATGTCACATCTGCAGTTACTAATATAAAGTCATCACACCATTCAATACTTTCTAAAATTCTAATTATATCTGTTGTGTCTTTTATGTATGATTTGAGTAAAGTCACATATTTCTGTAGATAGTCTATATAGTGAGACAAATTGCTGCTTAATGATTCAATACCCAATATGATCGGCCTCCCTGGTGAATTTACAATACTTTTACGAATCTTGGGGAGAAAGTAGAACAATGGTAGCTTCGCTTTCTCCCTACAGAGGAGAAGTAGAGTTTCTTGACGGTTATTTATATAGAGAATAGTAATCTCAAGACAAACTTTTTTTTAACCCTAACAATTTCATTATGCAAAGTAGCTGTCATAACCCAGATTGGGTTCGTAATATCCCATATGGCCAGCTCCGAAGATTGAAAATAAATTGCATTGAGGAAGATATCTATCGTCAGCTGTCGGAAGTCCTTGTAAAAAAATTTAAGGAAAGGAATTACAGCCCCAAGACTATAGAGAAAGCCACCAATAAAATTGATAGTGTTCAGAGACCAGATTTATTATTAAATAAAAGTAAAATCATCAATACTGACAAAAACTTCAATATGTCATTTTTAACGCAATAAAATACAGCACCACAAATAAAGAATATATTATGCAAACATTGGCACATCTTGAAGAATGATGCCGTTTTAAAAGACCACATACCCAATAGACCTCATTTAACTTTTAGGAAAGCCCCAAACCACAAAAGCAGACTAGCCCCAACCACTTTTAAAAAGAAACTTGAAGATAAACCTACATTGCTGAATAAACCCAAAGGATTTTATGGATGTACTATGTGCAAAGCGTGCACATATAAAGATAAGGATAAATTACACTTTGTTTTTAAGAGTACTGGTGAATCTTTTAATATTGAAGGATACATTAACTGTAAAACAGAATTTGTGATATATTTACTTGAGTGCCACAGTGGATTTCAATACATAGAGCGCACTTCTAGACCTTTAAGAGTACGAATTTTAGAACACCTGGGAAATATTAGAAAAAGTATTTTATCACACAATGTGTCCAAACATTTTAACTTTCACCATAATTTGGATCCTAAATTCTTAACTTTTAAAGGCATTGAGCATATACCTAAGCATTGGAGGGGAGGAAACAGACTTAATAGTCTAGCTAAACCAGAAATATTTTGGATCCATAAGATGCAGACCCCCACTCCTCGACCCCCCCTTCCCTGTCCCCGTTATTCTTGGACAAAAAATATATATATATTTGAATCAGTTTAATTATTCTCTATGTGCTATATGAATATGACATTGAGATATAGCTGATATGGTTACTTTAATAAACTGTGCTTATAGTTTATTATATTTTTTCTAATATAGTCCTAGATGTCAGTTTCTTTGGTTAAATGTTGCATAGTTTGCTTTTTATATATCCCTGAGAATACTTTACTACAACACAGCATATCAGACATTTTAGTAATATAATCATGTATGAACTAATGTCTAAAGATATATTGAGTCTTTGAATAAGATTTGATGTTAGCTGGATATTGTTAATAAGTCATGTATATCAGGGGTTAATATGTCAGTCCGTTTTTGCAGGCTCAGACCACGTCTCCCCACTCCAAGACAAAGCGCTGTTCATAGCGTGAAACGCGTTGAGGGGGAGATCGTGGTGTAGCCATGTGTTTGTGAGGCTCCAATAAAGTTTTTTCTACTAACCCGGAAGTACCTTGAAGTTTGTCCCGAGCTGTGGCGCCGGAACTCCTTTCTTAATGCCAAAGGGTTTAAAATGTTGATATCGATATTGGTGCATTTTTAATTTGATGTACTTTTTATTGCATTCATTTTTAACTTTGAGATATTTTTATTCTAACTTTAAATATATGCACTGTCTTTTTATATGTTATGATTATGCCCCTCAATATATAGAGATACATAGCTTGTGCACCATTTGTCTCATCATCATGCATCATTAATATCTTAACAATCTCCTTCCTATTTGGAATTTATTATCCACTTCTGCCTCATATTTTGCACATTGTTTTATCTAATTTGTGTTTCCTTTTACCTTATTGTATTTTTTTTTTTTCGATATTTCATCGTGCGTGGTTTAGTTATTTAATAAAATGGATGTAGTTTATTAGTATTATGGATGTAATGTTTTACTATTTTATGCCAATTTGAGCAGATATACTGTACATGTTTATTATATATTCCCCTCCTTCCTGTTTACACTGGTCATTATGTTTTGACCGATTAATTGGAACATGATCATGATAGTTCCAGTTGTATATTAATGGCTATTAATAGTCAACTATGAAGATGCGCTATACGATTCTTGACGAAGCCTAGTAAAACGCGTTGAATCGAATCAGCTGTTTCTGGGAGGATGGGGGATCGCAGGGCTGGCAAGTACTGGCAGCAGAGCCGGGAGATCAGAGAGTCACTTACGCCCTGCATTGAGACGTCAGAGGACGTGACGTACTGTCTCGGCACAGCTTATTCTTACAAAAGACGGGAGCTGGCCGGGCACGTGACGGGCATGTTGCCGAAAGTTGCGTGGGCGCTCCCCGGACGTTCCCGCGCCTCAATAGAAAAGCGCTATGGCGCTTTTTATTGAAAGCGCTCGAGGCGCGGGAAAGCGGCCACGAACCGGGGTACTGCCGCGCGGCGCCCGCGTTTTTTTTAAACGCGGTGCTGGCCGTGTTAGATTAAACTTTGTCGCCACTGTATGTGGATGCGAAAGACAGGACTATCTGACCGGCCGGACTCCAGCGACCCACGGTTCTCTCCCATGACATTTATTTGAATATAAAATGTGAGTGAAACTTACTTATCTGGAAATTGTGCAATACATCTTGTTGTTACTGTATTACACCATTGCGCGTTCGCTTCTTTTTTGGGAGAAACATACAGTATATCGTGCACATATACTTCAGAAGGATACATACACCAGAGGGTCTTTTCCAAGGGCTTCCGTCAGAGAGATGGATCTCTGACACATCATTACTTATAGAGGAAATCTGTGAGTGAGACCAAACACATTTGTTTGTAGATAGAACTGAACTTTATTTTAGGCTACACTATTGTTTGTATTTTCATTTGTCATTTATATACCATCACATGATTCACCAGCGCTCCCCCCATCTGGAAGAGAACGCACAGTGGAAAGGCTGAGATTGGGCCTTCTCCAGTCCTCTTCCCTTCATGGGAGAGTGAGTGTGGACACGGCCGCCAACAGGGGGGGTCGGCTGGGGTTGGCATCCAGTTGGCACCGTGCGTCAGGGGGCCCAGTCGCCTGGGCTGCCTGCACGGCCAGGGCCCGTTATATATATTTTTTTAAATGGCGGAGATTCCCGGCGCGCACGGCAAGCAGGGTGTCCGGCCTGCTACCTGTGGGACCGCTATCCCCGCTCCCAACGTGGGACAGAGACAGAGAGGAAGCGCTGTTGCGAGCACGCGCGCGCCAACCCAGCTTCCCCCGCGTGCGCGCCTCCTGCCCCGGGCAGCAGCCACTGGGATATCGGGGGAACGTCTGGCGGGCACCCGGTCAAGGTCGCTCACCCAGCCAGGGCTTTCAGCGAAACAAAGCTGGAAGTAACGAGGTACGCTTCCAAAACAAGTGCTAACACACATACCTGTTTCATTACAGCATTTTTATTTCAATCCAACAAGGCATTTAGCAATGCATCAAAAGAAAAGCACACGCCAGAACATACAAAGCTCTTAGACTACAAAGCTAGATCAATTCATGAGGAGCGTGTAACCCAATTCCTTTTTACTGGCTATAAATGCAAGCAATTCCTATTTTTCAGTTCAGAACTAGTCTACTGTATAACACTGCAATAACAAGATCTGATGACCTGGAGCTTGTAAGGTGCCTGCAGTGCAAATAGATTGTTCAGGAAATGTATGTTTTCACATAGAATGTGTACTGTTCCTGGGATATGGAGTGAGCAAGGAAGAAACCCAGACAGAATTGGAAAACATACCATTTATCCTTCTGTTGCTCAAAGGATAAAGTTTGAAATGAAGGACTATTAACCCTTAGGAGTCTAGATGTGTATGCAATTTAATTCCAGCAATAAAGGGGTTAGATTCTCAGAATAAAGTAGGCAGTAATATCTGAGATTACATTTTTGGACCTCTTAGTCTATGCAACCATGTAACACGTGCATTAGTATCGTCAGCATCGCAGTACAGGAGGGCACATTTACTTGTGGAAGCTGGAGGACACAAACATCGCAGCATGAAACCTTTACTACTGACCTAGGCGCAGAAGAAAATAGTCTAAAACTATGTGGGAGAGATGGTTTGAAAACCTGTTCCCAGTTCTGTAAGTAAAGAAAATGAAGTAGACCCGCAGCAGTATGTAAGGAGTAAAATTGCTGCTTACCGAGTCAGATCATCTCCCAGTATTCCTTTCGGGACTGGGGAATATCGGCCTGGTGATGGTGGTAATGGATGCCCGAGATATCCAGGAGAACTAATATGGTTATCCACCTGCTGAGAATATGCTGGAACAACAAATTGAACAAGATACCAAACATTTACAACAGCAGAAGGATGTTCTTACATTCCAATATGCTGTCCCATCAAAGATGTACTGTAGGTCTGTATCAGATCAGCAGCCTCACAAGCATACAGCACATTTAAAACAAGATTTTACATTCTAGGTTAGGTACATGCAGTGCCGTCTTAACGCATGGGCATGCTGGGCAGTTGCCTGGGGGCCCCACAAGCATAGGGGCCCTATGCTAATCTAAGCAAAGACCAGAATTTAACACAAATTTTCCGATCACCCGCCTCAACATTCAAATCTACCGCTAGCTCGGTAGAAGGAGAAAAATTACAACTTGTAGCGGAGAATTGGCATGTCTGCATTCGCCAGATAAATTTTGCCGTTTTTATTGCTTGTAATGTTATGGAAGCAGACTATTGTAACGGATTCGCAGGAGGCAATTAAAGGCTTACATTTTTATTCCTGTGAGTGGTTGTGTAGGCGGGGCCCAGTGCACTGCTTTGCCCGGGGGCCTATAATGCTGTTAAGACGGCCCTGGGTACATGCCTACTCCCTCTGCAAATCTTGAGCATATACATCATGAATACTGTAGATTTATTAATTCACCACTAAAGTACAAAAAGGCGAGATAGTCTGTCAAAAGGATTGAATTGGATACAGTATATAAAGATGGAAAGCAGAGATTCAAGTTGTACACTGGAAGAAGTTATACTTCTGCAATATAATTAACCGGCTTTTTGTCACAGGGGCCTGCAGAGTAATCGTTTGCTGCCCCATTTGGCTGAAAAAGGGGTATCAAAGTTCACAAGTTGATTTTGTGAAATTAACAGATTTGCAAAATTTCAATGTGGATTCATTATTTAATTTTTTTATCCCCCAAATGTTATTAAAATAAAAACGGCGTGATCGTTAGAGGCGCGCAGGGACAGTGACTGATTCAGTGGCTGCTTCTGAATGGTACTTGCGCCTTGTGAATCCTACCGGGCTGCATCAGTCTGTAAGAGACGCGCAGTAAGAGTGAGACGGAACCAGCCACTATACTCTGCGGACCACTAAAAGGCTATTGCGCTGCTTTTATTTTAATAACATTATTGACGTAGGGGGTCTCCCGAGCTGATCCGCATTCATTTCAGTCTCGGGGACCCCCTGCTTCCTGAGTTACAGTGTGGAGAAGTCAGAGAGTGCAATGCACCGGATATAGCATGAAAAACAGAACACACAACAATAGTGCAACTCTGTCTATGTGTTAGGGATACTGAATACACTCCAAAATAAGTGTAAAAACACCTATACTAATACACAATAATAGCCTCAAAATCTAAATACTGCAACTAGCCAAGTCTCACCAGAAAAATACTCAGGTGGGAGAGCACACAGTCCACTCAGATCACTCCAGCCAAAGGCGGGGAAGAGATAATGAGTAGTGGCGTGTACTGGATGACACAGAAATGCAAGTGTAAGATGCAAACACTTAAATCAGCACACACTACATTTGAGCTGCATTTGGTCACAGTTTGTATATTTTTATTTTTCGTATTCTATTTGTATCATTTATTTTCGTTTTTATATCCAAGACACTCTGCCTTGTCCTATTACCAATGGCTGTATCTGAGGGTGTCTTGGATACCATGGAGACGATTATTGAAAATATTATTGAAGATACTAATGATTATGTGTTTACAAGACGATTGTTGAGAAGTAAAGATATCAAAACCTTACTCTCTAAATCAGAAACATCAAGAGAGGATTTTCTAATAAATAATTTAATAAACTTGAAAAGTTATAATGTAAGGAAACACGTAAATGGTGGGACCTTATTATTTAGAAAAATATTTAGCTGAAGGGAGGATACCGAGAGGTCTCAGACTCTTCAAAAATCTGACGTTTGACTTTGCGAATGACCAGTTCAATAAGGCATGGGATAAAACTCTTGATGAATGTTCATTTGAACTGATGAGACTGATCACTGCTCATCATAAGAGTTTGGGGTCAATTGATGAGGAACTGAATAAGATTAAATTAGCGACAGAATCATTAAAACATAGAGGAATTTAAAAAGATTGATAAAGAAGTACAAGAGAATTTAGATAAATTAGAAATTGGTATTCTAGACGTTAAAACCATTACTGGGTGACTGATCTGAAGAAGAACAAGTCGAGTTTTAATTAGCTAGTATCTCTTTTAACCTAGAGCACAATTATTTATTTTAATGGTAGTTTTTATTTACAGAAGTGTGGTACGGCTATGGGACAAGGTTCGCACCAAGCTACGCGAATTTGTTCATGGGTATCCGGGAATCAGAGTTCATCTAGTCCCAGAACCCGTTTGGTGCGAACCTGGTCCTCTAGCAAAGTTATATAGATGACATCTTTTATATCTGGAAAGGGAATTAAACGGACTTAAATTGTTTTTTAGAATATTTAAATGCCAATTCTCTTAATCTCCGATCTACAAGTAAATATAGTGAAAAAGAAGTGGAGTTTTTAGATTTAGTCATTTTTATTGAGAATCAAGAAATCAATACCAAGAACTTTTTTAAATCAGTCGACGCGAATAATTATGTTTTAAAATCCAGCTGTCATCATCCAGGTTGGGTGCGGAATATACCCTTCGGACAATTAAAACGGATCTGAGGAAGATCTGGACTCTGAACAACAACTTTACTACTGTGAGAACTTTACTTTCAAAAAGCTGTGATTATTTGTACTCTTCCTATCCTCCAATAACAGGGAAGTCTCTCCTCCTGTATCTCACAATGCCCTCCTTATTGCATTTTCTGTTTATTGTTTCCTCACTCCTTGGTGAAGGTCCCTGTTCTCTCCAACTTCCCCTCTCCCCACGGCACCATTATTTATACACCTCTCTCCCAACAACTCTCAATAAAAAACACCCACGCAAATCTACTCCTTCCTGCTGCTGGGGATATCCCCTAAGCCTGAACGCAGACATACACACCTGATCTCACCCACGGCTCCCTGCCATCTCTTCCCTTGTAAATTATGTCAACCTTTAGATTTAACACTAACCTTAAAACTTGCCCCACAAATCAAGCATCCCAATAGCCTGCACTCATGGCTATTGTCCCACAGTCACTTATACCACCCATTGTGGCCAAGCACACACATCTAGAGCACTTATTCCCTCACCTGCTGTCTCTAAGTTTCCCCTCAAACCTCTTAGATTGTAAGCTCTTCGGGGCAGGGATTTCCTTTCCCATTGTCTGATTTTTGCTGCACATTGTATTTTTAAAATTCCCTGTACTGTATTCTTTGTGAAGCGCCGAGTACACTTTTGGCGCTATATAAATAAAGACATACAATACATGTGTGTATTGCTTTAGAGTAGGCATAGTACAGTAGTATTGTGCACTGTCTTTCACTGATAGGCTATACATCAAGCCTGTCAAGCCCTTATTGGGGGCATTAGATTAGATGAGAGCTGCTGCGACTGATACTTGGAACCGTCATGTGAGGTCTCCAAGTGTGGAAGGAGGTGTACCCGGAAGTTCTGTGACTGTGGAGAGCGGAGGAACCGCAAGGCGCAGCAAATCCTCTGCAACACAAAGCCACAAGTTGGATCACCATACCCCACCATCGGACGCAATCCTGTGTGTTTCATACCATGCTCATACCCAGGGTTTTCCTGTAAGTGTTCACTGCTTACCGCACATGCGTTTCTCTGCATGATAATATACTTGAACCATTTCCTGCAAGTCATTTGGATTGGTCTACTTTTTTGTGTGTGTGCTGATTTAAGTGTTTGCATCTTACACTTGCATTTCTGTGTCATCCAGTACACGCCACTACTCATTATCTCTTCCCCGCCTTTGGCTGGAGTGATCTGAGTGGACTGTGTGCTCTCCCACCTGAGTATTTTTCTGGTGAGACTTGGCTACTTGCAGTATTTAGATTTTGAGACTATTATTGTGTATTAGTATAGGTGTTTTTACACTTATTTTGGGGTGTATTCAGTATCCCTAACACATAGACAGAGTTGCACTATTGTTGTGTGTTCTGTTTTTCATGCTATTTCCGGTGCATTGCGCTCCCTGACTTCTCCACACCAGAACAATTAAAGAATCAACAAGGTCCAGTGAGGGTTGAGCTGTATTTGGTCCCCGTTTCTATATTTTTATTTTTCTTATTTTATTTGTACCATTTATTGTGGTTTTTATATTGCACATCCAAGACACTCACAGGAGCGCCTGGTGAATTTTTGTCCATATCCTGAGTTACATATCCTGGGTATAGGTGCCATGTTTAATTCTCCCGCGTCACGTGACATTTAAAATGCGCAGGATGTTTTTTTTTTTTAAATCAAATTCAGAAACCACCTAACAACATTTTTAAAAGCTTTAAGAATGTTGTTTACTCTCGTGTAACATCACTCAATTTGAACAGGTGTTTGCCACATGTCACCCCTCCCAGTTTTGTCTATTAGAAGGGTAGAGAAAACACACACTTGCTTGACCCCCCACTGAGTGGACCCAAAGAAAATAATTTCCATAGAAATAAAAACAGCCACAGTTTTGCTTTAATAGTTTATGACCATTAAATTGTTCAAATCTTTGGAAAAAAAATAAATATGTTCCATTATTGTAGCATTTACCTGGTGTAGATAATGGCATATTCTGGATTGTAAAAGCTAATGTTGAGTAGTATTGCACAATTACTGCATTTCTCCCCCACTCTCTATGTCCTTTTTAATGATGATTAATGTATTAAGCTTCCTTGGGTTCCTATAGAAAACCTTTAGGAAGCCACGCCACATCCTCTTGAAAAAGGGATAATGCGTGGCCTGGGAAGCAGGATCTTCACTGACCTATCATGGGAGAACGGATCGATTGGCAGCTTAAATAACTAAGGCCAGGTCCATACTAGGCGCTCACGACCTAGCGCGTGATGTTACGCACACCTGCACTTGAAGCTATCTGTGGCCTGCAGGGTTGCATAGTGAGGGAGCGTGGCAAGGGCATGCCAGTGACGTCACGAGCGATTAGCCCTCATTGGCTGAACCTCGCACGTGACCCGGCCGTCGCGCTGAAAATTCAAACAAATTTGTCTCGCTACGTGCTATGGACACGAGCATTGGCTTCCTGCCTTTTGTTTTCGGCGTGAGCGAAGCTCTTACTATGGCCGCGGCCTAAATTGACGCAAAAGGCAAAGAATTGTTGTATTTCTGAAAACAGACAAAAAAATTGGGCAAGAAGAAATGCCACATTAAAGATAAAAAATGTAAACTCATCATAAAAACAACACTGTGCCAGCAAATAGGAACCTGTCAATGTTGGAAGAACTTACAGTTGGTGATGTCTGGTGGGGCATAGCTGTCATTCATGTACATGGTGGTAGGCTTTGCTACTTTCAGACAAACAAAATCGGGTGTATTTTTTAAGGCCATCACAGCTTCTTCATGACTAACGTCTTCCAAGCACTGAGAGTTCACCTAATGGTAAAAAGTAAATACATTTCATCCAGGCATAATTGTTGCTTTTGTTGTTTTTGCAAGAAACTGTGTTTACATATAGGGTGTGGAGGGGACTAAAACAACAGGAACGCCACAACATACTAAAGTAAATAAATTCTGCATAGAGAATGAAAAAATACATTCTTGTTTTTATAAAGTATACAGATTTTTAAACTCTGAATGTCCCGTGTGCTATCTTTTCTAAACTCCATGACCTTGCCAATTACCATCACTCAGTCAAAAGGCTAAATGGAGGGTGGCTGTTCCCTGGATATAGTGCGTTTGCCTACTCAAGAAAATCACAGATCTGATGGATTACAGTGACAATCAACTTTCTTCCTTTCACTTGATCTTGAACTAGCTGTCGGGGCAGCAGTGCTACATGGTATTGCTTTCTACATTTAAATTCTGAGAGCTCACCACGTGTGTGTGAAATGAGAATGGTCTATGAGGTTTTAGGTTATAAAAAAACAAAAATTCCCAGGCAGTATACAGTATTTGATTACTTAAAATAATAGGGTCAGACATCGGATGATCAAAAAGTAAAAAAAAGGGATGTGGGTAAAATAAATAAATACAGAAACCGTGAAAAAGGCTGAAAGAATAAATAGATTGGCCATGCAATGCATAAGAGGTGATGGGGAGAAACGTAAAACAAAATACAGGGTTATACCAAATAAGTGATCAAGGGAATAATATGATTGTCAATATTGGAGTCAGGAAGGAATTTAATTTTCCCCTTATAAGATATCATTGGATAATGTGTCACTGGGGTTTTTTGTTTGCCTTCCTCTGGATCAATATACTGTAAGTACGGATATAGGATATAGTAACTGTCTATATTTAGCATAGTTGGAACTTGATGGATGTATGTCTTTTTTGAACCTCATCTACGATGTAACTACTGTACAGCTCAACCCCGTTATAGCGCGATCCGCATATAACGCGGTTTGAGCGCGGACCCCGAATTTAAAAAAAAAAAAAAGTTTTTTGCACACACATTGCACACAGCACACAGCACACACTCAGCACACACTCACAGCACACAGTCTCACACAGTCAAACACACACACACACACACACACAGAGACACACTGTCTCTTTAAGGGAGCTCGCTCTAGCAAGACGGAAGCAGAAGCAGGTAGCAGAGACAGGGGGAAGAGCTGCCAGATGCCGGGTAAGTGCTGTGTGCTGTTGCCGCTGCCCCACCGGGTCTGGGAACGCTGGGAGAGTTCTCAGCTTTCCCCCTCTGGCGGACACGGTACCACCCCAAAAAATTTTTTTTAAACTTTTTGACGGCCATTTTTTTCCCGCGACCCCGTTTATAACTCGGTGGTCGTGGGTGGCCCCCGAGGACCGCGCTATAACGGGGTTAAGCTGTGTGTGTGTGTATATGTATATATATATATATATATATATATATATATATATATATATATAATTTCTCATTACATATATATATATATATATACATACACATATATATATATATATATATATATATACATATCCATTTAATTTTATCTGACGCTTTAGGCAAATTTTAGGAGAACTACAAAGCATCTTCTCAGTGCTATAACTTATTCAAAAAGGGAGGGTTGTAATCGGGCGCTCCTAATTTAGGTCTATTTGTTAATGCAAAATACAACACAAGTGCTTGTGCCCAAAACAAAAAATGATATGTAAAATCAACATATATCGAAATGCATGGTGAATAACCAATGTTTCAAATGTGTAAAATTATTCAACCACCACCAAATTGGTGCAAATAATGACGTGTGTAAATATACATAAAGCAGCTCTAAACCCTTTATAAGACCGTCCTCAGGTCCAATTTGCTAGCGATGTCTTCCAGATAAGGGGAGTGCATAATGTGACCACAATGTGAAAATGTGAAATAAAACAGACAATTGAAGAGAAATGGGAGTCCCAAGCTCCCGAGCGGCAGCACCACTTCCGAAGCATCCAGCAAACACATACAGCAAGTGTAAATAGTATCAGCTTGTTATAACCTCTCAGAGACTATCCCATAGGTGGAATTTAACCCCTTGTCACACATTTATGATGCAGTGATAGAGTCTCCCCAATAGCCTCTGTCCCGAGGAATAACTTACTGCACCGACACACTTTATTCGAGCAAATACCCAGTATGTACCTGGCAGATACCTGGAATGCGCCGCTCCTCACCTCTGACAAGCCCCGTTGCGTTTGCCTTCCCAGCCTGGGTTCATGCCTGGCTGACGGGCGGCTGATCTGTTAAATGATAATGATTAGGATTTAATAGGCTGCAATGCTTCGCGTGTCTACCAGATGGCATAAATTCATGAATTGTAATGCAGTATATATATATATATATATATATATATATATACTGTGCAGTATTGCAGCCAGCGGGAATAAAATGCTTCAATCCCTGCCTGGAAAATACCTCAATGCACTCGGGCAGAAAACAGTCACAAACCTCAATACACCCGGGTATACCCGAATTCGTGGGACTAGCCGAGCTCGAATAAAGTGTGTCGCCAGTGTATATGGGGTAGACTCACATAATGAAAGAAACTCACTGTTTGGCTTATACTGGAAGGAAAGCAGATGCATCTCTTTGGAGAACCTTTACCATTGCTCCCATCAGAGAGACAGAAACTCTGATACGCCTGATATTTAAAGGAAATTTGTGAGTGGGACCAACACAATTCTTATTAACACATCAATTTGTTATAATTGGCTAGACCATTATTTGCATTTGTTTTATTTCATATATTCACATTGTGGTCACTCTGCACTCCCCTTATCTGGAAGACATTCTTATTACTTATTCGGTAAGCATCAAAGTTTTTTTATCAAAAATATGTTTCATGTGTACAGTATACTTGGTTGAGCAAAGTCTAGTCCTGCAACCAATTTAAAGGCGAAGAAATGGCCAATTCTTGGTTCGTCACCTAGACTGGGGTGCGCGCTAGATTTTCTGGGGGGGTGCGGCAGTTATAGAGGTCCCGCACTCTCCCCCCATAAATTAAATGCCGGGGAGCGCGCGAGGCCTCTATAACACACTTACCTTCCCTTCCAGCTATGCGTCGCTATGGTAACCCGGAGTCAAATGGCGCCGAGGGATAACGTGATGTCACCATGTCAACACCATGTCAACATGACGTCAGATGACCCCGCACGTCATTTGACACCGGTCCGAGCGGGGGGGGGGGGGGGGGTTGCGTTTGCACCGAGGAGAGCAGGAAGCCTGACCTAGACTATGAAGCCTGTGCAATGGGAAACAAATACATCGGAAGTTCAATTAAAATTAAAATGTCAAACATCATGAGAGCAGACATTTAGGACAAGTCCTAACAGGTTAAATTATTATTGTTTATTTGTAAAACACCAACATCTTCTTCTGGGCCGTTCAATGGGGGCTACAGAGTTATGCAAGTTACATAAACAGAATGACATACAAATAAGGGCAAAAAACGCAAACAGACAGAAGGTAATGAGAGCTTACACTCTAGAGGGAACAAGGGGCAATGTTGGCACAAAAGTTAAAGTGGCTGCTCGTTGTGGGACGGAGTATTCCATGGTTATGTTGGCCATCAAAACACCCATTCTTTACAAGAAAACAAAGTAGACGCCATAAGGAAAACTGAAAGGGAATTGAAACACACTAACGGAAAAAAAAATCCTTAAAAAAATAAAAGGATTTATACATAGCAAATTATTAAACTGTAGAATTTCATCAATTCCTCAGTTCTGCCAAGTAGTTGAAATATTTCAGTTTCAAGCAGCAGCAGCAGCAGCAGCAGCAGCAGCAGCAACTCCGTTCAGATTAATTTACCCTTGCAGCTGGGGCCAGTGCAGAAAACCAGACAGGAGAAACCCAGCCACAGGAGAGCGAGTGGGAGCATTTCCATGACCGCGTTATGTTTGTTAGTGCAGTTTTACCTGATTTCATTTAAGTTTGATTAAAGGTCTTACTACAAAAAGCATTCCTTGCGGCTTCAAGTCTTCAAGTCTATTTAGACAATGGTGGGCCTGTACTGTAATATTATTCACCTTAATTTGCTAATTCTGGCCATAAATTATGGCCCTGCTCCTAGGCTGGAGTGAAAGATAAACATTTAATCTGGTCTCAAAACATTATACGTATATAAATTCACATAAGAATCCTGTACTTACTGCTAGAAGTTTGTCTCCAATTTGAAGTTTGCCATCTTTGTGTGCAGCACCACCTTCAATTATTTTAGTGACGTAAATACTGTTGTCCCCAGGAATGTGCTGATTCCCTACGCCGCCAGCAATGCTGAACCCAAGACCTGCTTAAAAATTAAACATATCTTATAGTGTCAAACAGACAACAGAAGAATATCAACAAAACAAATATTAAAATATTTTGAGAAATGTAACTAATTATTCCCCTTACAAAAAATGCACTAATAAAAACATAACATACCTAGTTTTATAGGTAATTTCACATTATTGACCCATTATCTGTCAGCTACAAATGCACAGTTTAAGGTTACACGTGAAGGGGAAACAGAGGTGTACAAAGCAGCCAGAATGGCAATTTTATGCAAGTGAATTAAATGTAATAAATTGAAACTGGCCCAAATATGTTTGCTACATATGTGCACACAACTCTTTGGTATACAAAAAGCACTAGTTATTTGCTACATTTCATATTATGGTATGCAAGCTTTGCAGGGATATTTCACCAGTTAGGATAGCCGGTTATGCAAGCTATTCAACCATCACCCCCCTAAAACTGTCACCAGAAAGTCTTTCCTGAATTGTCTTGTTCTACAATGCGCTTTTATTCTGGTTGCTAGGCAACCATATCAGGAAGGTAGAGGATGGAGCGTTAACTTATGCGTACAACCCAGATGTAGAGGCTTACATTAAAAGGACCTGATCACATGGCATAGAAAACTCAACCTTCAAATGAGCATGCTGAAGGTCTTTGGTAAATATGCAATAGATAAAACACATTTAGCTTTGATCTGTATTTAGTATAAATACTAAAGATTAAATATAGATATATGTGTGTGAAATTGATTGATTGATTGATATATATATATCAATCAATCAATCAATTGTGGGCACATTCACATGTCTTAAGCAGGTCTGCAACCCTGCCTTTCACCATTAACCCCAGCATACAGTGCTTCCACTGCAGCAAGGGATTCTGGGAAATGACATGCAAATGAGCACACAATGTGTCACCTTTTGTCTGGTGTCAATGTGTCAATGTGTCACCCTTTAGGGGGTGCCGGTATCCCTCTGCTCTGCTTGGTTTACAGGCCGCGATCACGTGGTCGGGCCCTTTAAACCAAGCAGAGGGATACCGGCACCTCATAAAGGGGGCTGTATCTCGGGGAGCAGGAGGTCCCGAGACCTGAAACCAACACGGTTCAGCTCCGGAGACCCCCTGCACATCTACACTATCAATAAAAATGTATTTAAAATAATTTTTAATGTGCGGATGTTTGCGCAGAGAGAGAGCAGCGGATCTCTCTCTGCTGCAAACACATCTCGCCCCCGCCGCCCATACAGTAGTATCATTTATGTATGTACATATACAGTACTGTATGTGTACAGTACTGTATGTTAGGGCTTATAGGGGTTGTTGTTATACAGTATATATATATATATACACTGGCGACACACTTTATTGAAGTGTGGCCAGTTCCGCAAGCCGGGAGATTTCCCGGCTTGCAAGTGGCATCCCCTCGGCGTGCCGCGCGTCACCGATGCGCGGTCACGCGTCATCGGGTGCCTGCGCCCCCTGCACGCGCGTCCAGGGCTCCCCGAGGGAGCCCTGGTGTCTCGCGATGTGGGGGACGGCGGCAGGGGGTTCCGGGGGACCCGGAGAGGAGAGGGGGAAGCCGCGATCGGCGGGCCTCTCCTCCGCTGCTTCGGCGCGCGCCCGGCACCCTCCGGCGCGCGCCCGGCACCCTCCGGCGCGCGCCAGGTAACTGCTGCGGGCGAGAACGGGCAAATGCTCGAATAAACTCGGCCGCAGCAGTGTATATATATATATATATATATATATATATATATATATACACACATACATATACTGTGTATATACAGTACTGTATATATATATATATACTGCATTACAATTCATGAATTTATGCCATCTGGTGGACACGCGAAGCATTGCAGCCTATTAAATCCTGATCATTATCATTTAACAGATCAGGCCCCCGTCAGCCAGGCATGAACCCAGGCTGGGAAGGCAAACGCAACGGGGCTTGTCAGAGGTGAGGAGCGGCGCATTCCAGGTATCTGCCAGGTACAAACTGGGCATTTGCTCGAATAAAGTGTGTCGCAGCGGTATGATGTCTTTCAGTCTTTAATACATATGGTGACCGGCCGGTCTGTATTGTTTCATTGCGGGAATTTCTGTTCCCTCAGTGAGCGAGTATTTTAAGGGCATCATCTTCCATATTTTTGGGTCTATTATATTGTGTTTTACTTTATTTTTTTGGTTTTTTTTTTTTGTGTCCACTTATTTTCCTTATTTTCAGTCAGGCAGGCTCTTCAGTCGGTTGTTTGTATGTCTGTTATTTTTTGGATTTAATTAAAGTACCTTTTCTATTTTTGCAAACATTTGTCTGAGTGCTACTTTAGAGGTTTTCTTTTTCTGTGTTTTTATATATATATATATACACACACACACACACAGGTAAACCCCGTTATACCGCGAATCGGTTATAACGCGATTTTCACGTGGCTCCCATTTAAAAAAAAAAAAAAACTGCGCCCACACACTGCCCACACTCCACACTGCCCACACTCCACACTGCACACACTCCACACTGCACACACTCCACACTGCACACACTCCACACTGCACACACTCCACACTGCACACACTCCACACTGCACACACTCCACACTGCACACACTCCACACTGCACACACTCCACACTGCACACACTCCACACTGCACACACTCCACACTGCACACACTCCACACTGCACACACTCCACACTGCACACACTCCACACTGCACACACTCCACACTGCACACACTCCACACTGCACACACTCCACACTGCACACACTCCACACTGCACACACTCTACACTGCACACACTCTACACTGCACACACTCTACACTGCACACACTCTACACTGCACACACTCTACACTGCACACACTCTACACTGCACACACTCTACACTGCACACACTCTACACTGCACACACTCTACACTGCACACACTCTACACTGCACACACTCTACACTGCACACACTCTACACTGCACACACTAATATATGTGTGTGTGTGTGTATATATATATATATATATATATATTATATATGTGTGTGTGTGTGAATATATATATGTGTAGATATATGTGTAGATATATGTGTAGATATATGTGTAGATATATGTATGTGTATGTGTATATATGTGTGTGTGTGTGTGTGTGTGTGTGTGTGTGTGTGTGTGTGTATACACACACACACATACCTCAAACTCACCCATTCCCCGGATGAAGTACATTTCCTAGACACCACCATGACTGTAAAGAACAACCAACTACAGACTTCTGTATACCGCAAACCTACAGACAGAGCCAGCTATTTGAGGGACAACAGCTTCCACCCGACACACACCAAACTTGCAACCATCTACAGTCAAGCCATACGATACAACCGGATATGCTCCGACACAGCAGACAGAGACCAGCGGATTAAAGCCTTGAGATCAGACTTTATAAACCGTGGATATAACCACTGAATTGTAGACCAGCAAATTCACAAAGCCACCAGAATACCAAGAAGTGATCTCCTTGAATACAAACAGAAAGGGATAAGCGACAGGGTACCTTTGGTGGTCACATATAACCCACACCTAGGAGCCCTACGCAAGATCACCAGGAAACTACAACCCATCTTCCAGGAAGATACAAGACTGCAACAGGTCTTCCCTGAAGCACCCTTATTATCATACAGACAACCCCATAATCTCAAGAATATTATGGTGAGGAGTAAAGTATTCAGCAGTACAACTGAATGCGGGACAAAACCATGCCAGGACCCAAGATGCAAAACCTGCGCAATGAGACCGGGCAGGGGCTAAACAAGAGAATGAATCTGCATCGCTACAGCATCACACGCGGAACAAGAGACAGTCCTGTTGGCGAACATTTCTCTGACTCTGGCCATAAGATGAACGATCTGAGGGTTGCCATACTCAAAGGTAATCTTAAAACACCGAAAGAGAGACGGTTGCATGAATACAAATTTATGCAACTGTTTGGGACACTTAGCAGTGGCCTAAACAGAGATCGAAATTTTATGAGTCATTACTGACACAAGTGAACTCTCTTCCCATGAGCGCTAAAGGCCATGTCTGTACATATATATATATATACACATATATATATATATATATATACACACACACATATATATATATATACACAGTGTTCGACAAACCTATACATCTGCACGCCCCGCGCGAGTGGATTTAACATCGTGGCGAGATCCCAAGCAGCACACGTGTGGTACTAGGTGGCGAGTAGTTTTTTGGTGATTTGTCTATGTATATATATAGATTGTAACATCGCCGGAAGAAGAGATCAGTGTATCTCGAAAGCTGGCACAAATAAAAGCATTTCGTTAGCCACAGAACGGTATAATCTATTTATTTTTTGATTATATATATATATATATATATATATAAATATATATATATATATATCAAATGGAAATATTACTGTATGCTCATTTGCATGTCTTAGACAGGTCTGCCCCCCTGCTTTTCACCATGATCACCCAGCGCTTCCGCTACAGCAAGGGATTCTGGGAAGTGACATGCAAATGAGCACACAGTGCCACCTTTTGCTTCAAAACCATATACCATGGTCCACTATAATCTCATGCTTGCTGCATTTCACAGCTTTTGAGCACAGCCATGGTTAAGATGCACAAAATAAATAAATAAATAAATAAATAAATATATACACACACACACACACACACACACACACACACACACAGTAAATAAAATATAAAAAGTGTAAATATAAAATATTACTGTGTGCTCATTTGCATGTCTTAGACAGGTCTGATAGACACACACACACACACACACACACACACACACACACACACACACACACACACACACACACACACACACACATATATGTATATATATATATATATACACACACACACATATAGCGCACGTTAATGCAGCCAATTATAGTTCTAACAAGGAAGCTTTGTCAGTAATTTATTTAACAAGCATTACCTTGTCCTGTATTGGTATTAGTTTGACCTGTATTGGTAAGTGGATTTGTGCAGTAAAGACTCATTATTAAGGTATATAGGAAGTGGTTTGTGTACTTTGCACTCACCTTTTGGGCCTTTCACAAGTTGTATCTCCATTATTTTCTCGGTTATTGGCTTTCGCCTTCTGACATACAATCGGACAATGGATCCGGCCTCTTTTAATGCTTCAACGGCTTTGCTATGTGTGACATCGTGTACGTCCACATCGTTCACCCGCAAAATACAGTCATTAACCCTGAGGGTAGAATTGCGGATACTTAAACAGAGGTACTAATAAAATGCAGAGAAGGAAAACATAGCGCTTACATTCTGACTCAGACAAACTGTAGGCTATACATACAAAATATTTAAACTAATCGATTCATTTATTGGCATCAAAAATGTAGAACCCTTTTGCGGCTTTATGAGATAAAGTCATCATAGCCAAGTGCTGTTCAACCTCCAGCAGAGATTAACTTGTGTCATTCTCCTCAGATATTCCCCTGAGGAAGTTGCTGTTCTGATTGGTGGTTTCCGGAAGAGATGTAATTTGACGCGCTGCATCTAGCCCCGTCCCCCATTGCAGATAACCTGGGAATCCCCTGCTCAACTGTGCGTCAACGCCGAGTGCGCACTTTTTTTTACTGGCGCCACTGCAGCCCTTGCCCTGCTCTCCTGGGACACTGAGTAACATCACAACTGAGCCCAGCCTGGAGGCTGCAGCATGGAGGTGATTCATTCTGGTTCCAGTGTGTTCCTGCAGCCACAGCAGAGAACAGATTCCTACCTGATAATTTCTACTATGCGATTTTAACACTTGTTTGTAAGTATGAATTTTTAAGGTTATCAACCTAATACATGTATTAAACGGTAATACACTATGGGGCATGCGCTTCTGCTTTTTGTTTTTTAGATCCCCTGGAACTTGGTTTATTCCACAGAAGCTGCTCAGGAATTATTTGGGCCATCTATCCTATATCCTTTTTTCAACTGACCTGGACTCTGTTGTGATGATCAACATCTCCTACTGCTTTTGGAATACTATTGTTTGTACAGCTTCTTAGCGCTGATTATCTGTTTTTTACACACAGACACACACACACACACACACACACACACTTTTGCTTATTATCTTTAGGAGCTCTTGTTTTTGATGCTAGGAATGATCATGGACCATATCAACTATAACCAACACACAACCTACCGTAACCTTCCATTCTGTGCTGCAGCTCCTCCTGCAATGATTTTTGTTATAAAAATACTTGTGTCATCTCCAATGTGTGGGTTGTCCGTGCCTCCTGCAATGCTGAAACCAAGCCCCGAATTTCCCTGAAAGAACCAAACCACAATATTGACAAGTGGAAGAATTGCTAAAGGCAACTACACACTTGACAGATGGCAACGTAGAAGCAGATATCGCTCACTCACGAATCCAAAAGGCGCTTTCTACCAAGAAAACTTTACGAGTTCACAGTAAAAGTGTCCGCAACATAATGAACTGTAGCAAAGAGCGCGTTGGACAAGAATGCAGCATGCCTTGGCACTGGTAACTAGCAACTGTAAGATTAAGACGCTGGCATAGTGGACCCTGAAAAATCAAAGATTTGAGGTGCATTTTTCTTTCCAAATTCTCTGTAAGTATTAAAAGCTGAAGTCTGTAGATTACATTTAATTTGGTAGAGCTACATACAATAGTCACTGTGTGGCTAAGGTTGCAATTATACAGAGGAACTGCAAAGCACGCGAGCATCTGTTACGTCACATTTGCGACGTCGCACAGCAACATGTGCACGAGCACATTCTTCTGCGTGTGCGGCTGCAGGGGAGACGAGGCGCGACAGTCGTGGTTGGTATAAGCACTTTGCGGGGATGCATACTCTTTGTTTTGGCGCAGCGCGGTGTCGCTCCGGGCAACGGCGTGATTTTTTTAAAAATAAATCACAGCCTGATGGCACTGCAGTTTTAAAGGTTGTCATTTTCTTCCATGCAACATATTACCCTTTCAAGTGTAATGTCCTCATATTCATAATCTACATCAGTTCCATTCACCTATAAAAAACAAGAAAAGGATGTTTACAAAAAAGTTACATAAAAATCAGCACACATTTTAATGCCTGAAGTGTCAAAATAAACCTTTTTATTCACTCTGAAACATTGTTAATGGTTCGGTATTGATACATAAACTTTCAGATATTACTGTAAGTATTTTATAATCAGATACTAAAACAGGTGATGTTCAAATACCTTAGCGCACAGCATAAATACATTTCTTTAAGCAGCACTTTTTAGGTTTGTAAAGAAATAATCAAGCACTCTCTAAATATGGCGTGTCCATTTTCAGCAATGCTTTGCAGTGTCACCAGGACACAAACCAAGGAAATGTTTAGCATTTTTATCATAGTACCTATGTGGTGGCGTCACAATGGCACAATATTCTGCTGTTGGTTGAAAAGAGTCCTAACAGCGACTTTGGCATATATTGAATAAGGTCCTATGCCTCAGTCTCCGATCTAAGACAAAGGAGATCAGCAAGATCCAGCTCTTATGTGAAAGGAATCATCTAAGAGGAAGATAAACTCAAGCGGTTTCTCCTGGAATGGAATAATGGTACACTCCGCTTATGTGGACATCCGTGTTTCCTCATTTTATATTCAATATTTAAAATCAAGGAGCCTGTTAAATTATTTTTCCTACCAATAACAAAAAACTTTCGATTTCAACAAAGCAATATATAGACATAAAAAACAAAAACAGGTGCACTTAGTGTAGTAAAAAATATTTACAGAACTGGATCAAAAAAAAAATGCGCACTCGCAAACAATTCAGAAACAGAAAGCATGTATGAGAATATCTCAATCGCCAACAGCAGCAGAGTTTCAGCTACATGGCAGGTGTGGGTCCAGCGTCTCACTCGTATGCTGCAGCAGCTGCCGGTGGATGTAACAGGCACTCCGTGTTCCTGATATGGAAGGTACACGCTATGCGTCTCACCTGCTCTGTTCTGCCGTCCACAGCTGATCAGCAACGTCACAGGATACTCCGGATTGGTTGTAGCAGCTCCCCGCAAGGAGTCACTGCTTTGGTTGCCTTCACAATGAAAAGGCTATGCGTCCCTGACTGTACGATCGTGCATACAATAATAAAACAGGCAATATGTTTGCACTTGACCTCCAAAAACACTCCCTACGAGTTTCGTCTTTTGGACTTCGCCAGGGGTTAATTTACAGTAGTCTTCCGACAGAATTTATAGTATAAATGGCCAATCACAGCTAGACAACATAATTGCTAAATTGTTAGCAGATGAAAACTTAGAATCTGATTTAACTCTTATCACTGCTGGTATAAAGTGCATTCTAATACAGATAACTTGTATACTGCACCGACACACTTTATTCGAGCAAATGCCCAGTTTGTACCTGGCAGATACCTGGAATCCGCCGCTGCTCACCTCTTGCATGCTTCGTTGCGTTTGCCTTCCCAGCCACGGTTCATGCCTGGCTGACGGGGGCCTGATCTCTTAAATGATAATGAGAAGGATTTACTAGGCGGCAATGCTTCGCGTGTCCACCAGATGGCATAAACTCATGACTTGTAAAGCGCCGAATCAGTAATGTGTGGGCTTGCAGTTGTTTCGTTTAAAAAAGATACTGTACCACAGTGTGCCATTGTACAGTAACTTGGCCTTGGCCTTGAGACTGAAGGAAGAGTTGCAAAAATGTATCAATTTAGGCTTTACATACTGTATTAAATAAAGTACAAAAATACAGAAATGCTGCGTCATTACCATAGCGGATAGCCGCTAAGGCAATGAAGGGGTTAACCCACCATGCCCCCTTTATTGTGTGTAGTGGGGATGGGTGAGGGGGGGTATTTGGCCCTTGGTGTGAGTTTAGGACTTGCGGGGGGGGGGGGGGGGGGGGTTTGCGGGTACACTTAACCCCTTCACGACCGTAGCAGTTAATACCGCTATGGTCATGAAGGGGTTAAGCCCTCCCGCTACCCCCCCCCCCCCGCAAGCCCTAAACAACCATCGTTGGGGCTAATACCCCATTCACCCACCCTCCCGCTACCCACAATAAAAAAATACACACACAGTGCACCCGCAAACCCCCCCCCCGCAAGTCCTAAACTCACACCAAGGGCCAAATACCCCCCCCTCACCCATCCCCACTACACACAATAAAGCGGGCACGGTGGGTTAACCCCTTCATTGCCTTAGCGGCTATCCGCTATGGTAATGACGCAGCATTTCTGTATTTTTAATAATATTGAGCAGGAGCAGGGGGGGTCCCTGAGCATTAATTTCTGGCTCAGGGAACCCCCTGCTCACTGTACAATATTATTAAAATACAGAAATGATGCTTCTTTACCATAGCGCATAGCCGCTAAGGTAAAGAACGAGTGTTTATTTATACTGTATATTGTATGTGTTTTATTGATACTGTACATGTGCAGAGGGTCTCCAGACCCCCTGCACATCTACACTATCAATAAAAATGTATTTCAAATGTATTTATTGTCATTTATTTATTTATTTAGATTTATTTATTTATTTTTTGGCGGCTGCTGTGCTGTGTGTGTGTGTATTTTTTTATTGTACACTATCAATAAAAATGTATTTAAAATAATTTTTATTGTGCCGATATTTGCACAGAGAGAGAGCAGCGGATCTCTCTCTGCTGCAAACACATCTCGCCCCCGCCGCCCATACAGTAGTATCATTTATGTATGTGCATATACAATACTGTATTGTATGTGTACAGTACTGTATGTTAGGGCTTATAGGGGTTGTTGTTATACAATATATATATATACAGTATATATACTGCATTACAATTCATTATAGGGGACGGCTTCACAGAGAACAGCTCGCAAGCGCCACCATGTGTATTTTCACGGCATTGCAGTATTTCAGCAAGCCGGAATAAAAAGCTTAAATCCCTGCCGGAAAATAACGCAATGCACTCTGGCAGAAAACGATCAGAAACCTGAATACACCCGAGTACACCCGAATTCGCGGGACTAGCCGAGCTCGAATAAAGTGTGTCGCCAGTGTAGATACAGATTTCTAAGACCAATTTTATACAGATATATAAACACACACACAATTTTTTTTTTTATATATATATATATATATATATATATATAATAAAAGGATGACAATGACAAACTAATCTAGGAATTCTCCTAGTCCATTTGACAGATGAAAAATAACAAGAGTAATTTTTATAGGGGAAGCAATTATGTACAGAGTATAAGATGTATAATGGTTGCAACATAAGTGTAAGGATACAATATGCCTAAAATGGAGGAAGGAGGGGAGAGGGGGGGGAAGGGAGAGGGAGGGATAATCCAAATAAAATACATTAATAGGACAATGGTAACAAACATGATATTGTTATATAAGGATGCAAAGACATAAGGAGAAGATAGGGATAGTAATGAATATCCGAATATGAAATACATTTGTCGAAATACTTAATATCTCATATAGACCGAAGGCGGCCGCCTCTAAAAAAGAACGGCATATACATGTGTAAATGATAGAGTGAAAATATGTGAATATATATATATATATATATTAGCACTCCTGGAGAGTGTTCTTCACTTGGCTGGATGTTGTGAAGGGGTTTTTCTTTACCATGGAAAGGATCCTACGATCATCCACCACTGTTGTCTTCCATGGACGTCCCGGCCTTTTTGTGTTGCAGAGCTCACCAGTGCGTTCTTTTTTCTCAGAATGTACCAAACTGTTGATTTGGCCACTCCTAATGTTCCTGCTATCTCTCTTATGGGTTTTCTTTTTTTTTGCAGCCTAAGGATGCCCTGTTTCACTTGCATTGAGAGCTCCTTTGACCGCATGTTGTGGGTTCACAGCAAGATCTTCCAAATGCAAATGCCACACCTGGAATCAACTCCATACCTTTTACCTGCTTAATTGATGATTAAATAACGAAGGAATAGGCCACACCTGTCCATGATACAGCTTTTGAGTCAATTATCCAATTACTTTTGGTCCCTTGAAAAAGAGGGGGCTACATATTAAAGAGATTTAATTCCTAAACCCTTCCTCCAATTTGGATGTGAGTACCCACAAATTAAAGCTGATAGACTGCACTTTAAGCCCATATTCATGATTTACCTGTAACTTGACTATTTTGGTACACAGCCGAAATATCAAAACTTGTATCAGTGTCCAATTATTTTCCGGACGTGCGTCCGTGTATATATAGTGCAGAATAAATTCGTTCTTCAGTATTAGGTGATACCTTTTATATTTGGACTAGCAATTTATGTCATAAGACATATATATATATATATATATATATATATATATATATATATATATATATATATATATACACACACACACACATACATATACATATATATGTCTTATGACATAAATTGCTAGTCCAAATATAAAAGGTATCATCTAATACTGAAGAACTAATTTATATATATATATATATATATATATATAAATTAGTTCTTCAGTATTAGGTGATACCTTTTATATTTGGACTAGCAATATATATATATATATATATATATATATATATATATATATATATATATATATATATATATATATATATATATATATATACAGTTTTCGACAATCCTATACATTTACACACCCGGGGCGGGTGGATTTAACCTCCGGGCGAGTAAATATTGGCCCAAGCAGCACACGTGTTTGTTTTTTTAAATTTCCCTGCTCGCGCTGAAAAAAAACAAAAAAACTCCCCCTGCCTGACAGCTGATTGGCGCGCGCTCCCAGGCTTTGTGGGCGCGCGGCCAGGCTCTATATGAGCCCGCCCCCAACGAGCAGCCATTTTTTCCCCATGGAGGAAACAGTAAGTACTATCTGTGCCTTCCCCCTGTCCCCGCTACCACCCGTGTCAGCCCGCGGGGCCGGGAGATTGGAGCGGGGATCTCCCCTCAAGTCCCCGCTTCACACTGATCCACGTGTCAGCCCGCGGGTCCGGGAGATTGGAGCGGGAGGGGGGGGGAGCGGGGTCGTGGTGCTGGTCACGGCCTTTCCTCTCTTCTGCCCCCCCCGTGTGTAGAGAGAGTGTGTGTGTGTATGTGTGTGTGTGTGTGTGTGTGTGTGTGTGTGTGTGTGTGTGTGTGTGTGTGTGTGTGTGTGTGTGTGTGTGTAAATGGGGGAGTGTGTGTGTGTATATGGAGGAGTGTGTGTGTGTATATGGGGGAGTGTGTGTGTATATGGGGGGGTGTATATGGGTGTGTGTGTGTGTGTGTGCATATGGGGGAGTGTGTGTGTATATGGGGGAGTGTGTGTGTATATGGGGAGTGTGTGTGTGTGTGTGTGTGTGTATATGTTTGAGTGTGTGTGTGTGTATATGGGGGAGTGTGTGTGTGTATATGGGGGAGTGTGTGTGTGTATATGGGGGAGTGTGTGTGTGTGTGAATATGGGGGAGTGTGTGTGTGTATATGGGGGAGTGTGTGTGTGTATATGAGGGAGTGTGTGTGTGTGTGTGTGTGTGTGTGTGTGTGTGTGTGTGTGTGTACATGGGGGAGTGTGTGTGTGTGTGTGTATATGGGGGAGTGTGTGTGTGTGTGTATATGGGGGAGTGTGTGTGTGTGTGTGTATATAGGGGAGTGTGTGTGTGTGTGTGTGTGAATATGGGGGAGTGTGTGTGTATATGGGGGAGTGTGTGTGTGTATATGAGGGAGTGTGTGTGTGTGTGTGTGTGTGTGTGTGTGTGTGTGTGTGTGTGTGTGTACATGGGGGAGTGTGTGTGTGTGTGTGTATATGGGGGAGTGTGTGTGTGTGTATATGGGGGAGTGTGTGTGTGTGTGTATATAGGGGAGTGTGTGTGTGTGTGTGTGAATATGGGGGAGTGTGTGTGTGTATATGGGGGAGTGTGTGTGTGTATATGAGGGAGTGTGTGTGTGTGTGTGTGTGTGTGTGTGTGTGTGTGTGTGTGTGTGTGTGTGTGTGTGTGTGTGTGTGTATGTATATGGGGGAGTGTGTGTATATGTGTGTGTGTAGTACACCAGATCAGTCACCCCCCCACCTAGTCAGTCAAAGTCACCCAGTCAGTCACCATCTCCCCACCCAGTTCCCCCCCATCAGTCAGTTCCCCCCCTATCTCCGCCCTGTCTCTCCCCCCCGCCCTGTCTCTCCCCCCGCCCTGTCTGTCTCCCCCCGCCCTGTCTGTCTCCCCCTGCCCTGTCTGTCTCTCACCCACACTCTCTCTCTGGGTCTCACCCACACTCTCTCTCTCTCTGGGTCTCACCCACACTCTCTCTCTCTCTGTGTCTCACCCACACTCTCTCTCTCTGTGTCTCACCCACTCTCTCTCTGTGTCTCTCACCCACACTCTCCCTCTGTGTCTCTCACCCACACTCTCCCTCTGTGTCTCTCACCCACACTCTCCCTCTGTGTCTCTCACCCACACTCTCCCTCTGTGTCTCTCACCCACACTCTCTCTCTGTGTCTCTCACCCACACTCTCTCTCTCTGTCTCTCACCCACTCTCTCTCTGTCTCTCACCCTCTCTCTCTGTCTCTCACCCACTCTCTCTGTCTCTCACCCACTCTCTCTGTCTCTCACCCACTCTCTCTGTCTCTCACCCACTCTCTCTGTCTCTCACCCACTCTCTCTCTGTCTCTCACCCACTCTCTCTCTCTGTCTCTCACCCACTCTCTCTCTCTGTCTCTCACCCACTCTCTCTCTCTGTCTCTCACCCACTCTCTCTCTCTGTCTCTCACCCACTCTCTCTCTCTGTCTCTCACCCACTCTCTCTCTCTGTCTCTCACCCACTCTCTCTCTCTGTCTCTCACCCACTCTCTCTCTCTGTTTCTCACCCACTCTCTCTCTCTGTCTCACACCCACTCTCTCTCTCTGTCTCACACCCACTCTCTCTCTCTGTCTCACACCCACTCTCTCTCTCTGTCTCACACCCACTCTCTCTCTCTGTCTCACACCCACTCTCTCTCTGTCTCACACCCACTCTCTCTCTCTGTCTCACACCCACTCTCTCTCTCTGTCTCACACTCTCGATCTGGATATCTTATTTACCCTGTATATCTCAACTGCCCTATACTACACCGACATAATTTATACTGCTTTCTTCCAGATTTGACTCAAGCTTCACATGGAAGACATCGGAACCCCCCCTAACCCAGAAGACAGGTAGGGAACACCTTCCCTCCAATGTATAACATTGCGGGAATGCGGGTACCTGGACATTGAGGGACTGCGGATCAGGTAAGATCCCAGGCGGGATTGCTGCTTTAGATATTATGAAGCGGGGACGTCCAGACACTGGTTAAGGGGTTCAGGAAACTAGTCACTCACACCTGGCTTTTATTTCTAGATCCAACATTTACTTACACACACGTAACAAGGACTAATTGTAGTATAATGTAATACAATAAATACATTTGTCAAAAACGAATGTTCTGACTAGGAATTTATTAAATGTATTTTATTTATATATTTTATTTTAAAGCGGGTTGGGGGCGGGACTAGGGTTGGGGGGCGGGACTAGGTGGCGAGTAGATTTTTTGGTTGGGCTAGTAGATTTTTGGGTGATTTGTCGAATATATATATACAGTGGTCGACAGATCACCAAAAAATCTACTCGCCGAACAAAAAAATCTACTCGCCACCTAGTACCACACGTGTGCTGCTTGGGCCAATAGGAGCTCGCCACGATGTTAAATCCACTCGCCTGGGGCGAGCAAATGTATAGGTTTGTCGAACACTGTATATGTATGTGTGTGTATGTGTGTATATATATTTATATAAATAAAGCAGAATGAATATATATATATATATATATATATATATATATATATATATATATATATATATATTCATTCTGCTTTATTTATATAAATATATATACACACATACACACATATATATATATATATATATAGCACACATTTTAATGCCAGATGTGTCAAAATAAGCCTTTTTATTCACTCTGAAACATTGTTAATGGTTCGGTATTGATACATAAATGTGTGGTGAAGACCTACTCATGTCTCAAATTGCAAAGCCAGTATAACCAACCTCACACTGACGAGACCCACAAGGTCGAAACAGTCTGCCTGTGCGTGGGTTCACTGGCTTTGCATCTCATCCCAGGCTATGTTTAAAAGCAAGCATTGGCTTAAAAGTTCCATGTAAAAATGGTTTTGAGACAAAAGTGGCACTGTGTGCTCATTTGTCATTTCCCAGAATCCCATACTGCAGTGGAAGCAAGGAGATAATGGCGAAAAGCAGGGTTGCAGACCTGTCTAAGAAATGTGAATGTGCTCACAAGTAATATTTTTGAGATTACATATATACTGTATATATATATATATATATATATATATATATATATATATTATTTTTTTAATACAGTAGCATGTTAAGAGCACAGTTGTTTATAAAAAAAAATAAGTCTTGAACCTGTTAATAAATAAAATTGAAGCTGTCAACAAGTGATTACTTGACAGATCAGTGTACAAATGTATCAATGATTTTATATATTAGTTCCAACAACACGCAGGAATAACATGATGATAGCAATACCGGTCTCTAATTACAAGACATACAAAACTTGCAATTAGTGATCAGTATCATTTTTAATTGTGATGAATTCTCAATGCCATTTAATGTACCGTATTTCCTCGATTGTAAGACGCCATCGATTGTAAGATGCACCATCTATTTGGCCCTTACAATTGAGGAAAATTACTTTTTCACTTATCATGGAGAGGTCCCATGGCAGCAGAGGATAAAGTGGGCGGCGGGGCAGGAGAGGTCCCACGTCTGCAGATGGACAGCAGCCGGGAGTGTGGCGGCAGGACAGGTCCCAAGTCTGCAGGTGAATGAAGATAAAAAGACAGTGGGCGAGCGGGCGGGCGGTGGTGCGGAAGCAGGAAATCATAATAGCAGGAGAGCTGAGAAGGAGCAGAGCGGCATAGGGGAACGGTTTGGGAGGTGCACACTGTAACACCGGAAGTTGACCGGTGTCTGACTTCCGGTTACAGTGTGCACCTCCAAAGCCGCTCCCCTATGCTGCTCTGCTCCTGCTCAGCTCTCCTGCCACTGCCGCCGCCGCACGCCCGCCGTCTACTTATCTTCATTCACCTGCAGACTTGGGACCTGTCCTGTCGCACAACCGCCCCACTCCCTCCGCTGACATGGGACCTCTCCTGAAACATGGTAAGTGAAAAGAAGAGTTTAGTACTATAGACACTTTTTATTATTATTTTTTTAAATACATCGATTCTAAGACGCACCCCGATTTCAGACATGTGAAAATCGTAAAAAAGGTGCGTCTTAGAATTGAGGAAATAGGGTATTACAAATTTGTCCGATACAATGGAGATCCATTTTAGGCACAAGTTTGATGCCTAATTAACTATAGAAAGTATGATTGCAGTGGTTGCTTTATTAGTGTTTGTAAAGGTAAGGTATGCACAGACAGCATGTTCTCGAACTTTACTTTGGGTCGCTCTCTCCTGTAGGCTGTTTTTTTTTTTTTTTTTTTTTTTAAAGCGGTTTTAGATACAGGCCCAGTACCAATCAGATGCACATAATATGCACATTTAAATATGAAGAGAGATAAATACAAGGATAGTGCTCCTCACAACAATTCTATTAGAAGTGGTCCACAAAATGGAAATGTTTCAGTAACCCAGATATAAGCCACTAGTTAATTTGTGTAAAATACCAAAGCCCTTTATGCCATCAGAATTAATATGCAGCGGTGTCTGAAACTAACAATTACAAGATGCGTTTAAACCCATAGGCAGTATGTGTTCAATTTATTGATATATACTTTTATTTTTAAGATTTACAGCAACGTAACTGAAAAAGATCAATACATGTCATTTTGCCGTTAGCTTTTCTGTATATTTTAGCACTGAATGGTAAATGTCCTATACTGTAGCAGTGTATGAATTCTCTCATTACAAGTTTTGAAACAAAAATGTCTGCATTTTAATTTGGAGTACTGTATATAAAATGTGAACTCTTCAGTGATGAATGCATACAAAATGAACTTCAAAACAATGCACGGAAGTTAGGTCACTTATGTTGCATATTTTGTCCAAACCACAACATTTAGTGGTTTCATTTTTAGATTTTACGGCTAACCTGTGAGCATAAACCTCAGCATGTCCCACTGTTTCAAGCATCAAACACTAGATAGTAAGCTCTTCTAGCCAAGTTTGCACAGTGCATGTATTGTACTACCATGTATACTGGAATGCTACACAAACCTTTATATCAAAGTATATGGGATATGTATTAATTTATACTGTACATTGGACGTAAATAAGGTCCTTCCGGGAGTCAAAGTGCAAAGCAATGGACTACCGCCTTCTAACACTCAAAGGTTTTAATGTGGTTGCTGAAAACTAAAGCTCAATTCACCACCAGAGAAAGAAAATGAAGATTTTAGTATGAATGCAACTCTCCCCAGCCAGTCGTGAGAATGAGATGTGATACTGTATACACATTTCCAATGAAACCACTGGGAAAAGATCCAAGCAATAGTAAGCTTCACTACAGTAATACTAGAAATGTAATGCACAGCTTTAGCAGCTTTTGTTTCTAAAGAAATAAACAACAAAGAAAAGGCTAGAGTACTATTAGCAGCGCAAAGAACTAGCCATCAGCTAATTATCTTGCTCTTTTGCCTTAGCTCATAATTAGCTGCAAGTAAAATGGATCTACAAGATTGCTTATTTACAAACAGAAACTGTGCTCCTTCAGCAAAATTGTACCAACATGGCATTGCGCATTAGCTTTTTTGAACAACAGAGGTCCCACTATGGAGGTGTAATAGTGCTTGGTATTCCACATCTGTGTACATTTTGCCTTTCAAATGATATTGAGGTCTCACAACGTACAAACAGTTCCATTTGTAAATAATGCTATTATTGACTTATTGAAAGATTGTGATACATTTATTTTATGTGAATAAACTTACATAGGGTGGAGTGTCCAGATTATCTGTGTTCACAATCACTGCTGGCGGATTTGCCTTGGAAAGAAACATGAATAAAAACGGTAAGATTGTAAATAGGTTCTTCACCATCATCATATTCACATTATTTGCAGATTTTCGTGCCTGTTTTACTTTAATTTATTTTTTGTAAAACTTATTGTATAGTACGCACCATAGAGCAGGGGGAGCGCAACCTTTTGGCACTGCCCCCCCCTGCCAGCACTGTCTCTGTGTTCGCGCGTCTCCCCTCCCCCCCCACCTTCCTACGACGTCAAATAACGGCGCAGGTCTTGAGACGTCACATGACCCCCACGGCACCGTTTGACGCCACGTCACCATAGCAACGTTTCGTCTGAGTCAAGGTAAGAGATACGTACAGAGGTCTCGCACTGTCCCCGGCATTTAATTTAAATTCCTTAAGGAAGAGCAAGGGGCCTCCAAGCGCTGCGCCAACCCTCCCCCCCCCCCCCCACCCCCACCAAAAAAAAAAAATCTTGTGCCCCCCCAGTTTGCGCAGCCCTGCCTTAGAGTACACTATTGTGCTGTTTAGTTATTTTCTCTATACTGTACACACCAAAATATGAGACAAAATATGAATTTGAAATTAACACTACAGTTAAAACATTTGTAAATGCCACATTATCTAAAGAATCAAATTACTAGATAATTTGAAAATACTTTTAGTGATAGGAAAATTTTTTTTCAAGTATCAAAAATATTTGCAGTGTTGATCAAAAATGTATATCACCTAATTGTCTATACCAGTGTTTCTCAACAGGGGTTTTGTAGGAACCCTAGTCTCCCCCGCAAGCATCCCTAAAGGGGTCCCTGCAATGTTCAGGTCAGTTCGTGCAGTAATGACCCCTGACGAAGTCCTTAGTGACGAAACACGTAGGGCGTTTCCCAAAGAGGCGAGTTTGTGGCTGACATTACTGCACGAACGGAGAGAGTACCTTGGAGCTGTTGCTATTTTGCTTGGGACTGCTGTCGCTTCTGGGTTTGCAGTTGCCTGCTGGTGAGCAGTAAGAGCTGTGGGAGGTGTATCTGGAGGGAGTCTCTGACCGTGTTGCTGATTATTACATCATCTGGCTGCGATGGCTCCAGTGCACCTTGCTGAACCAACGGATACACCAGAGGTGGCACCAACGGGACAGGCTGATACATTGCCTTCACAGCTTCAAGGCGATTGAGTATATCTCATAAATGCTATTATTTTTACTCTGTTTGTGAGTGCGCTTTTTATATTTTACAATCTCATAAATACTGTTTTATACTTTATCACACTAGGAGTGCGCCTGTTTTTTCTTCTTGTTTTCTGCATATATATATATATATATATATATATATATATATATATATATACATACATATCTATTTATATAGAGCCATTAATGTACATAGCGCTTCACAGTAGTAATACACGTGGTAATCATATAAATAACAAATAAGCGTGTATGTATATATACACATAAACAATACACTGGTTTAAACCCTGCTATATTGTGCTACAGAACATATTGACTCATCATAATGATACAGGCAGTCCTCGGTTATCCAACACAATGCGTTACTCAAAATGGCGTTGGATAGCGAAACGTCTTAAAGCGAAACACGTTTTCCCATAGGAACACTGTTTAAATGAAAGGTTCCGTTCCTGAAGGCATTTTTAATGCTAAAATACTCAAAATATTTTACTTGGGCAATAAAATATGCAGCACACACATACATTATATAGGTTATATACTGTATTATATATAATATAACATAATATATCATGTAATTTAATAATATAATATATTATATAGTATAATATAATATTATATGATATATATATATATATTATATACACAAACAACTTTGCAAAGCGTCGTAAGAGCGTTGGATAAGCCGTTTTGGCGTTGTAAAAATGAATATAGGTATGCATTGCACAGCGTTGGATAAGCCATTCGTTGTAAAGCGAAGCGTTGTAAAACGAGGACTGCCTGTACTAAATAATGAACATCACTTACTGAGGAGAAAGATCTACCAATTTAAATTAGACCGTACATTAAGAGATCCAAAACATTTCTCATAGCTGACTTCGTAAAAGCCTAATTAACAGAGAAAGTAAAATGAGGAAACCAACCATGCCACATATCATGTCTAATGTATTATGTTTTTGGAACAGTGGTAGTTTCTAATCCCCATTTGCCAATACAAACAGAACCTAAACCTAAACATGTGGAGTTTCTTTTGGACATTACCAGCGTTTGTCAATGCAAATGTTTTATAGAGACTGAAGAACATTTCATTAGACGTTTCTGAATTGAACATATCAAAGTGAAAAGTCCTATTATATAATGCGTGTTATACTACTGCTATTTGTAGTTACAGTAATGGTACTGAAGTGTATTTTTTAGGTTATACCATCTTTTAAAGTACCGAAATGATTGCTCTTTATAGATTTAGCAAGATGCAAACTTTCAGCTCCTTAAGTGGGTCACTTCTTCAGATGTATTGACAGGAGAGCCCTGACAGAGCATGTGAAGACGACTTAAATCTTTGTATCATATACAATGAAAAACCATTCCACACATTAACAGCTACCACACAATCCAGAACAAAACCTATAATAATAAAAAAAAAATTCACTTGTATGACAGTACAGGCATACCCCGCATTAACGTACGCAATGGGACCGGAGCATGTATGTAAAGCGAAAATGTACTTAAAGTGAAGCACTACCCTTTTCCCCACTTATCGATGCATTTACTGTACCGCAATTGTCATATACGTGCATAACTGATGTAAATAACGCATGTGTAACAGGCTCTATAGTCTCCCCGCTTGCGCACAGCTTCGGTACAGGTAGGGAGCCGGTATTGCTGTTCAGGACGTGCTGACAGGCGCATGCGTGAGCTGCTATTTTCCTATTGAGCGATATGTACTTACTGCTGCGGCCAAGTTTATTCGAGCATTTGCCCGTTCTTGGCCGCAGCAGTAGCCTGGCGCGCGCCCGAGAGTGACGGGCGCGCGCCGAAGCAGCGGAAGAGCGCCCTCCGATCGGGGCGCTCTCCCTACCGCTGCCGGGTCCGCCGGGTCCCCCGGAACCCCCTGCCGCCGTCCCGCGATCGCGGGACACCAGGGCTCCCTCGGGGAGCCCCTGGACGCGCGTGCAGGGGGCGCAGGCTCCCGAAGACGCGTGACGAGGGGCGGCCACTAGCAAGCCGGGAAATCTCCCGGCTTGCGGTACCGGCCACACTTTAATAAAGTGTGTCGGTAGTGTACTCGCGAGTGTACTTAAAGTGAGTGTACTTAAACCGGGGTATGCCTGTATATCATATTCTAAACACCCATTTTCTTACAGGAAAGAGATCTCGCATCCATAGCCAATTACAAACAAATGCCAACCGAATGCTACAGGTACCACATTACTAGTCAAAAATAAAAAGGTAATGTTTCTATTTGTTTTTCAGTTTGAACCACCTTTTTACCCAAACAAAATAATAAAATCAGTGAATATATTATATATCCAATAAAGAATATCACTTGTGAGCACATTCACATGTCTTAGACAGGTCTGCACCCCTGCCTTTCAACCATTATCACCTAGCATACAGTGCTCCCACTGCAGCAAGGGATTCTGGGAAATGAAATGCAAATGAGCACACGTGTCATCTTTTTCCTGGAATATCCATTCACATAGAGCCCATTTAAGCAAATGCATCGCCGTTCGCACAGCTTTTAAGCACAGCATGGGACTAGCAAAGCAAGTCAAACCACTCACAGACATCTTTCAACCTTAATTGGCATCAGTGTGAGGTTGGTTTATACTTGCTTTGCAATATTTCTAGACTGGGTAGGTTTACCATTACATTTTAAGTTATGGTGGGTGAAAAAGGCAACAAAAAACCTCCACCATTAGCATCTAGCCAATAAAGAATATCACTTGTGAATTGACTTCTTTTGCTAGTCTCATGCTGTGCTTAAAAGCTGCGCGAACGGCGAAAGGAGGAGATAATCACTACTGTAAGTGCCGGCATGGGGTCTCCCACCCCGATCCAGACATTGTCCGCCATTCAAGCTAATGCCAGGTCCGGTCGATTCAGGATATGATAACCCACATCGGCACTTAGTCATTTCCGGCCTTAAATGGGTAGATTTGCTTTAATAATTTAAAGGCATTAGCTACCGAGGCAGCACGTGGTCGTTACCACGAACAAACACGTTTATACTAAAGAAAAAACTGCATTTATAAAGAAACCCGATGTAATGGATTTAATTTTCTTTTGTGATATAACATTTAATGCCATCTTAAAGCTCACAAAATATATTGCATATGTTTAGAAGATATTTTAAGGTAAGAAACAAAACAGGTTATTTTTCCCAATACAAATGCAAAGCTGCAACGTCTACTTGACAGACAATGACTGATTAATGGGAATAATGAACAAATAATAATTAAAAAATAAAATGCAAGGAAGACCTGTGGAGTGGAGGATGGGATGACAGTGGTCTCAGCAAGGACTGGTAGTACAGGGATCACAGGGACAGTGGGAGGACAGGGAGAGCCAGCTTCCGTGGGCTAAAAGAAAAAAGTAAATAATTCAATAACAAAAATAGCAAGTATAGGAGTACAAAAAAAGGAGAAACATTACAGACTGTACTGTTGATGGGATTATTATTGTTTTACCAGGAAGTAATACATTGAGAGATACCTCTCGTTTTCAAGTATGTCCTGGCACAGAGTTATAAAAAATACATGGTTACAATAAAAGAACTGGGTTATACAGTCACTTCACAGACATTTGATGGACAGATAAAGTAGGAAAATTGGGTACAGGGGATAAAGGGCTGGTGAGTTTCAGATAGAAATAGAGCAGCTTTAACGTCAACTAACATCAGCGAACGGCAGCAAACGGCTCACGCCCTTTGGCTGCGCCAAAGGCTGTGCGCCTTTGGGGCAGCGCAGATGTACGCTGGAGTGGGTGAGGTTGAATCTGATGCATCTGTGAACAAAAAGATCTTTTCTTTGTGTCCCCATGGCTCATTAACATTCCAGTGGGTGGGGCTGCCGATTCAACAAAGAACAAGCACAATGTTAACCCTTAGCACGCTGGTCCTGTGCAGAGGGGAGCAGTTCTTGGGGGGGCCCCATCAGGCTGTGCGCCTTTGATTCATGTCATTTAGGTTTCATTTTGTATAAAATATCAGTGTACTAGAATGTAAGCTCTTCTGCAACTACGATACGTGATATCAGCAGTACTTTGCTTACAGCAAACATTGTTCTCATTATTTTAACTGAAGTTAATAATGTTTTTTGTATTGACATTGAAGAGTATGGGATGCGTATGTGAAATTTAACAGTGGTTTTAAGGTTAGCATCCTCATTGCCACATGAGTAAAGAGAAGAAAATGTTTGCTGTAACATCGTAGTTGCAGAAGAGCTTACACTAATACAGGGGTGCGCAAAGTTTTTAACTTGCGCCCCCCCCCTGCCTCCTTACCTCCTGCCTCGCGCCCCCTCTCCTCCGGCGTCAAATGACGTCACTGGGGCCTGTGACGCCACGTTACCATGGCAACGTGACCCCACGGTGTAGTTTGATGCCGGTTAGCATGGCGAAGCGTCGCCGAAGATAAGGTAGGAGAAGCTGCAGAGGCCTCACACGGTCACCCTCGGCACTTAATTTAAGTGCCTTGGGGGAAGAGAGCGGGACCTCTGTAGCAGCCGCGCCCCCATGGAAAAACTCCCCCCCCCTTTGCGCACCGCTGCTCTAATACACTGATATTTTTGAAGGTTTTTTGCCATCTCAAAATGTTTCAGTAAGACAGTGGAAGATAAACAAGTGATAACGAGTACAGAGTTAAAAAGCAAGGTCAATATATCAGACAGTATTAAAAACCACCAATTAAGAGTCTAATGAATTAACTATATTTAGGAGCAGGGAAATTCTGTTGGTATACCAAGAATAGCACTGTAATTAAAGCTGCAGTTCATTTTTTTTTTTTTTTTTTTAATTCAATAGTTTCATGTGGGCAATCTCTAATTACCTAAAGAACTGTATAGCTGCCAGTCAATTCGTTCTCCATGTATTGATCGGCGAAATTTGGCGACATCTTTAGATATGGCATATGTTTTTCATCTGCTTCTGTCATATTCATGAGCACTCCTGCACTGACATGTGCAAGAGGGAGGGCAGGGCTGACAAAGGGGTGTGCCAGGGCTTGTGACAGGATATGAGGGGGCAGTGCCTTAGTAAATGCTTGTTAAAATAGAATACAAGAAAATTGGTCTTTCAAAGTTGTTTTTTTAAAAACAGAAAATGCTAAACGATTTTTTCTTACTACAGAACTTATTTATTAAACACATGCAGGATATTGACTGAACTGCAGCTTTAAGTGGTTAAAACAAGGATTATGGTGCACTCTAAATGAAATTATTAAGAAGGGATTAACTGTTACATTATGATACATTCTATCATATTGCTATTTACGCTGCTAATGTTTAATATTTTATGATTATTTATGTTACTAATGGTTTTATTGATCTGTAATACCCAAACTAATTGCTGAATCATGTCCCAGAAAAATCTTCTATTTATAAAGTGGTATTTGTAGAAGGGATTCAGGTTTCATTTTGTCTGTCAGAAACTATTTTGACTTGACTGAGGGACTCATGTCAGTCTATTTTGTAAGAAAATTGTGAAATCTGATGACTTGTAGGATAAGTGAATTGTTTATAGCACATTTGGGGTACAAAAATGGAGACCATCAATAGCAAGATAAGAATATAGGCTTTGCGCCCAGACATACTGATAAGTATTTTCAATGATATTAATGTTATTGTCTAATTTTCTTTAACACTAACAATGAGACGTAGAGTTTGTCTGCTAACCAGTAGATTTTATAAAGTTTTGCCTAGAAATATTTAAAATCAGAACGATACTGTACATCCAGCACAATGCGATACATGCTATAACGTTCTCCGTCCAATAGTATGCTTTTGTTTAGTTTGTATACCTGCATACCTATAGATGAAGAATCTTGCGGTCATTATGTCCTAAATAAATTAACCGTCAAGAGATCTATCTTCGGATATTTCATTTGGAATTACTAACAAAAAGAATCTAGGAGAATAGACGAGAAAGAATATATATTTTTTAACGCCGAGCCATTACAGATTTCTATTTTGACACCTTTTTGAGCTCTGCTTTTTGACAAAGTATCATAAACAGATCTGTTGCTGTGTTCCAAACAGCACTGTCTATTACTCTGGGAGCTGTAACAATACGGTGTTACACTTCGTAATATAATGTTACATATCAGCTGCAGCATGTCACTGACTGACTGCAGCATAGGGTCAGAAAGCAGGCCTTCAGTTATGCCAGGGGTCAGCAAACTGTGGCTCTTTCTGTACCTAGAGGTGACTAAGTGCAGGCTGGCACTTCCACGCAGGGCCCCCAAAGGAGAGAGAGCTGGGACAACTGGCCCGATGGCTGCTGGGTAAAGCAACATTGTTAAAAGGAGCCCACAGTACTGAGGGGTTGAAAACCTTCCTGCACCTAGGGTTCGGACGTCCCCGCCCCCCCGCCCCCCCTAGATAATTGAGAGTCTCCGCCGGGTTAGATCCCTATGATAGACTATTCTTTTTCTCCATTTAGTCAATTACTTATTTATATGTGAGGAGGGCGGGCGGGGGGTTATTGAGTATTGGATGGGGGAATTGTTTGTGTGTGGGGGGGGGGGAGAATTGTGTGTGTTTGTGGGGAGGGAGGAATTGTGCGTGTGGGGGGGAGAATTAAGTGAGTGGGAGGGGAAGGAGGGAATTGAGTGTGTGGGGGGGGGGGGGGATTGAGTGAGAGAGAAGCGAGGGGGAGTAAATAAATATAAAGGACCAAGCATATTTTGATTTATTGGGCGTTTTTTGCCCAAGGGTGGAAATGACAAATGACAAGCTGTTCGGGAACAGTCCATGAATGAAAGATTAGGGTAAGAACCCTCTGGTGATGCTCTCACTATGCAAGGGAATCCATAGGCAATATAAAAAAATATGTCCATATATATAGAAAAAACGGTATATAATAAAAATAATAAATAATAAAATAATAAAAAAAGATAATGCGTTATAAATTGGAGTCCAGTGGGTATGCCGAAGGTGTGTGTGTGCCTGAATACCCCCACCTCACCTGTGAGCAGCCGTTGGAAAAGTCTCACCACGCCGATGGAACACACTCCCCCACCGGATGATGCACAATGGGGCAAAAACCTCCTCAGCCGTACGTGCGGTAACCCGGTAGGTAAGGACTGGCCGATGGAAGTGGAGACCTGCAAGCAGAGTCTCCCGCCGTCTTACCGGGTGCCAGATGGAATTCTCCGAAGTGTCGGGCCGTGGCTGTCGGTGGGGTAGGTGATGGCTGCTGGCAGAAGAGACAAGACAGGACGATCCACTCCTCCGTGCGATGTCCGTCAGCGATGTTACTTCCCGGTGCAGGTGAGGGGGATGGTTATCGGCTACACACTGGCTGATCCCCAGGGTCTCCACAGCTAGGAGAGGAAATCCTCTTGGTGTTTCACAGCTGATCCGAAATGAAAAATACCGTGGCGTGCTGCAATACTAGGGTGAGAGATCAAAAACGTAGAAGGGAAGTAGAGCACTGCCAAAAAATAATAATCAAAGAAAGGGCCAGTAGCAAAATAATTATTTATTGGGCATTTTAGCCAAAAAAGGGACAAACACACTAATATTTAAAAACTCTGACGCGTTTCCCGCCTGTTCGGGAACAGAACAATGAAGAAACAAAATAAAAGGACTTCTTGTAAGATGCATTTTATTCCCCCACGTACTTTTTCCTTTCCCCAATTCTGTTTGAAGTTTGTCGCATGTTAATTCTTTTAAAGTATATACCTATTAGTCTGTGTACAGTATATGCGTTTGTGGGGGTGTAATCATATTCATGCATTTGTTGCGGTTCTCAAAATATTTTGGACAAAGACTTTTTTTTTTTTTTTTTTAATGGCTTTTCACAATCAGGATTTTTACAGATTTATAACAGGAGCACCAAACGATTGCCAGCTTAGGTAAGCATGCAGCATTAGGCTGCAATTATACTGGCCGCGACGGCGCGTGTGCGCATGCGCGCCACGAAACCACATCCCTGAATCCTATGAGGCCGCCCATCATGCACGCGAGCTTGATGAGGCGCGATGGTGTTTGACAGAAAAATCAATTTGTATTTACAAGCGGCAGCAGCGTCACGTGAAGCTGTTCAGCCAATGAGTGCGAAACGCTCACGTGACATCACGGCCACGCCTCCCGATTTGCCCGGACATCACCCGAAGCACACTGCACGGTAGCACGAGTGACAGGCGTGCGCGGCAAGTATAATCTCAGCTTTATACATCGTCACATACTTTACAGATTAAAATAAGAAAAAAAGAATACAAAAGGGGAATTGCTTCAGTAAATAACATTGCTGGTTTATTGATAAAATCTATTTTTGGATGTTTCATTCTATAAAGACCATGCAGGGGTCTGCAGACACTTGCACACGACTCGACTCAGGAAAGATATACAAAATATCATCTGGATTTAGGCAAAATATTAATCAAGACTCGATACTTTATTTATGACACACAAATGACTTACACCATGGAAGACCGGTTTCCACAGTTTTCAGATCCTCTCGTTGGCTTAATCAGTTAACATACAGTATCCCTTTGTCCTGGTGGGCAAATACAATTGTAAAGCAAAGACTGTTTCTTCAGTGGCATCACAACGTCCAAGGTGTGCTTATTAGGGACCAATGTCCAGATTTACTAAATTGTGCCAAGCCATAAATCACTTTGTGGTCCTTTCAAATGAAAGGGGTGTCCTCTTGTTTTTTAAATAAATTCCAGACATCTTTGTAGCCCTCTGAATGGCAACTAAAACAAAACCAGATAACTAGGAATACTTTAAAGCCGAAATGTGTGCGGATCACCATCTTTTTCTTTTGTTACCCTTTCCAACAGTGTTTTTATGCTCAGGAGGCAACATACCAAAATTATAGGCACACTCATACACGCATTGGGGGGAATGGGAGGAGGGGAAGGGGAGGAGGGAGGCGTACGCTGCTTCTCACCTAAAACTAGGAAAAATTATTACAATGGACATGTAATTAGCGAAATCCCTAATCGGTTTTTAACATTGAATAAAAAAAAATTCAATGCATTAACCATTTTACGTCTTATAAATAAGTTATGTTTACTCCGAGAAATGCCCATACAGTAAGTACTTAACAGAATGTGGTTAATGTAAAATATGTTACAAAAGTGTTTTTTTTAAACTAAAACCAGATATGTCTATTTTATCCCCCAATAAACCAAATGGTCCATGTGGTACATAGAACAATTTGTGCCATAAGAAGAAGAAGAAAGACATCTATTTATTCTTTTCTATGTATTCGTGTTTGCGCCAAGATGAATACCTTTGTAAATAAACTTGCAACAGATTCAAAGGAAAAAAAAAAAAAAACTCTGTATCCATCAGAAAGTACACATTGCATCTGATTACGGCAATTTGTTTCGAGGAATGACGTAGCTCCAAAGTTTAATCGTGTTACACAGAAGTGATTACCAGGAGGAAAAAAATAATTCTTAATAAAAATTTTAAGAAACTACTGTATATCTAAAGAGATTCTTAATCAAGGAGTTAATGGCGGTGGTGATTGCAGAAATTTCCATGGAAGTTGTGTCCTTTAATTTAAATGCAGCCAACATATGGGTCCTGAAATAAATATAACCATCCCTCAACACTATGATTGGACTTTTTGTGGCCATGACAAACAATAAGGTTTTTAATTTTAGTTGGGGATGCCAAATTCTAAGTGCATTAATGAACCTCACGTCTCCTCCACGATTGGGACATGTGTGCGATCACAGGATAATACCATATAAAGTGTGCAGGTCATGGGGCAGGAACATACTGCTTACATAATGACATCACATAACATGAATATCTACGGGCAATGACGGAAACTCGTCAACCACACAACCCAGCATAATACTTGAGGGATTTAAAATCTCTCGAACAGCACATAATATGTACAGCTGAACCCCGCTATAGTGCGCCCCTATATAACGCAAATCTGGCCACCTCTTCCTTCTCTCCTTACTCCCTCCCTCCCTCTCGATCGGTGGCTATTTTTTTTAAAAAAAAA